>NC_142065.1:18426253-18578753 GCF_059756535.1 Pantherophis guttatus
TACACTGAGAGCATATCACTCATGCCCTTGTCACCTCCCGCCTGGACTATTGCAACGCTCTCTACATGGGGCTCCCCTTGAGGAGCACCCGGAGGCTCCAACTGGAGCAGAGTGCGGCCGCGCGGGTGGTAATGGGAGCGACATGGCGTTCCCATGTAACACCCCTCCTGCGCGAGCTGCACTGGCTCCCGGTGGTCTTCCGGGTGCGCTTCAAGGTTTTATTTACCACCTTTAAAGCGCTCCATGGCTTAGGACCTGGGTACTTGCGGGACCGCCTACTAGCACCAATAGCCTCCCACCGGCCGGTACGCTCCCATAGAGAAGGGCTCCTCCGGGTGCCGTCAGCCAAACAATGCCGACTGGCGGCCCCCAGGGGTAGAGCCTTCTCTGTGGGGGCACCTACTATCTGGAACGAGCTCCCCCCAGAGATACGGAGGATCCCGGATCTGCGCACCTTCCACCGCGCTTTAAAGACCTTACTATTTCACCAGGCCGGCCTAGCCTAATTTTTCCCCTCTTTTATAAAAGATTTTTAATTTTTAAATATCTTTTAGTATTTTATACATTCAATTTTAAATTGGTTTTAAAAGTTTGGGGTTTTAAATTTGTCGGGGCCAAAATTATTTAATTTGATTTTATTCTACTTTTAAATTTTGTATGTATGTGTTTTATTGTTTGGCTGTGCACTGCCCTGAGTCCTTCGGGAGTAGGGCGGTATAGAAATCAAATCAAATAAATAAATAAATAAATAAAATATGCACCAAGACAAATTCCTTGTGTGTCCAATCACACTTGGCCAATTATATATACATATACATATACATATATACATATATACATATATACATATATACATATATACATATATACATATATACATATATACATATATACATATATACATATATACATATATATATATATATATATATATATATATATATATATATACACACACACACACACACACACACACACATTCTTACTTCTTTGTATGATTTATGTGTGTTTTTCCTCTAGCCAGGTTTTTCCTACATAACCAACATTTTTCTGCAGCCCTAGCTCAGTAGAATCACATCCACTCGATTCTGGGCTTTTTTCTTTTCTGGCAGCCAGCAAGGCTGCAGAAAAACCTTGGTTACATAAGAAAAACCTGGCTAGAGGAAAAACACACATAAATCCTACGAAGAAGTAAGAAAATAGATACTATACCTTTACAGGGAGAATACATGAGATGTGGGTGTGGCTTACTGATGAAGGCTAACGAGCTAGAAATAGATCTATATAAGTCTCTCACCTGGCAGCTGGAACTTGCTGGCTGCCAGAAAAGAAAAAAGCCCAGAATCGAGTGGATGTGATTCTGCTGAGCTAGGGCTGCAGAAAAACCTTGGTTACGTAGGAAAAACCTGGCTAGAGGAAAAACACACACACACACACACACACACACACACACACACACACACACATATTCTCTTCTCTTCTCTTCTCTTCTCTTCTCTTCTCTTCTCTTCTCTTCTCTTCTCTTCTATTCTATTCTATTCTATTCTATTCTATTCTTTGCTAAACCGGGTGCGGGCATGACCAAATGGAAGAGGGGCATGGTAAGCACAGTATCCAGTCACCTGAGAAAGATTAAATTTTATTTGAATTTCTCTATGAGTTGGTTTGCAGACAAAAGGACAGAGTGGCACTCTGCTTCTTTGGGGTTGCTAGCAGAGGTGGGTTTCAGCAGGTTCTGACCAGTTCTGGAGTACCAGTAGCAGAAATTTTGAGTAGTTCGGAGAACCGATAGTAAAAATTCTGACTGGCCCCACCCCCATCTATTCTCTGCCTCCTGAGTCCCAGCTGATCGAGAGGAAATGGGGATTTTGTAGTAACCTTCCCCTGGATTGGGGAGGGAATGGAGATTTTACAGTATCCTTCCCCTGGAGTGTGGTGGGAATGGAGATTTTACAGTATCCTTCCCATGCCATGCCCACCAAGCCACACCCACAGAACCAGTAGTAAAAAAATTTGAAACCCAGCACTGGTTACTACCAATGGAAGGGGCTAAAGTTTCCCCCCCTTCTTTCTCCTTCTTTAGCCATTGTTCTATTTTATATAAACAGTCAATAACATTCTGTCTAAGATGGGTTCATTGTTGATGGAATCCCAAAATCTTTATTACTGCAGTATAGACTTCTCTCTTGAATCTGTTAAATTTGTTAGGCAACTTCTACTTTTATAAGGAATGGAGCAAAACTATGTGCACTCTCTAAATTTTCTATACTGTTTGCAGAGTTTTATAAACCTCAGTGGAGAAGAATAACATGAAGGCTTATCTCCCTCCCTCCCCTGAATGTACTGGTGAGTGAAGGATGGAGGGATTTTCAGGGAAAAATAGGATTCTCCTATGAGCTGCAATATTTTCCTACAACCTCAGATTATAGAAGCATGTTTGTTGAGGAACATTAGGAATAGCAGCTGAATATAATCCAGTCAACCCTAGTTGAATGACCACTCATTCAGCGGCTGTTTCCACTTATGTGCATGATCCTACTTAATATGTCTGATGGGTTTTTCTCAGTAGCAGCCCTATTAAGAACGGGAAGATTATTTTTTCCACCTGATAGTTTCAGATGCAGAAGCTTGACTAGAATCTGAAGAACAATTTCAGGGGTGCATAAGAGTAGTTTCCATTGCATCACTGACACTCAACCAATCTCATTGTACATATGTTGTACGCTGACAATAAAGATTTGAAGTGAATTGAAAGAAAGAAGCCATTAACCCCCCACCCCATTTTGTGTGCCATCTGCTCAATGGTCCTCTTTTTTTTCTGCCATCAGTTCAGGAGTGAAATCCAGCAGGTTCTGACAAGTTCTGGAGAACCGGTGGCGGAAATTTTGAGTAGTTCGGAGAACCAGCAAATACCACCTCTGGTTGCCCCAGAATGGGATGGGAATGGAGATTTTGCAATATCCTTCCCCCAGGAGTGGGGAGAGAATGGGGATTTTGCAGTATCCTTCCCCTGGAGTGGGGTGGGAATGGAGATTTTGCAATATCCTTCCCCCAGGAGTGGGGAGAGAATGGGGATTTTGCAGTATCTTTCCCCTGGAGTGGGGTGGGAATGGAGATTTTGCAGTATCCTTCCCCTGCCACACCTACCAAGCCACGCTCACAGAACCGGTAGTAAAAAGATTTGGATTTCACCACTGCATCAGTTTTCTATGTTTCTGTGTTTCTCTTCCTCCCCTCTGATCCCATTAGCTGATATTAAACAAAGGTTTTAATGTGTACGAGTCATTTGGGCCTCGAAGACGCTTCAGTATTTTGCCACGCCACTTTCAACTCCAAGACATCCATCATTTCCATTATGCTGTTTTTAAACGGAATAATTGTTGAAGGAAGATTGCAAAGAGGCTTTACAAAACCTGAAACCAAATAGAAATGTTTCAAGGGTTAAAGTGGCCGTAATTGGGTTCACTCTGGAAGGATTCAGTGATTACAGTACTTTCCTCAGCTAATCCATCCATTAATATCTTATAAAACAGAGAACACTGGGCAGGTAATTGCAGGCCCATTTTATTCAAGGCATTACTATTTCTTCAGCAGAGCTGTTTCAGAGAACATTAAGTGCAATTAATTCAAAGTTGTGACAAAGGCAAATAGAAGTGACAACTAGAAAAAGTTAAGAACCTGAAGCACAACATCACACTAAGTGAACAACAGTCAAGAGTAGATTACAACAACAGAAACTTTTAAGTGACATATAGTGCTCAAATACACTTCACTCTTCTCTTGTGTGGAATTTTCTTTGGTGCTTTTTCCAGCCAGAAGTAAGGATACAGTCACTAAATCTGAAATACCTTGGGTCAAAGTAAGTGCTCTAGAACAGGGGTCTCCAACCTTGGCAACTTTAAGCCTGGCGGACTTCAACTCCCAGAATTCCCCAGCCAGCTTTGCTTTTGAGGAATTCTGGGAGTTTATTTATTTATTTATTTTTAAAATTTTTATACCGCCCCCTCTCCCGAAGGACTCGGGGCGGTGAACAGCCAAAATTAAAAACACACAATACAAATATTAAAATACTTTAAAACGAAATTAAATTTATCATTGGCTTCCCCAATTTAAAACCCCTTACCCATAAAATTCCCCAATTAAAAGATTTTTAACCCAGCCCGGCTTGCTGAAATAAAAAAGTCTTCAGGGCCCGGCGGAAGGTCCGGAGGTCTGGGATCAGTCGTATCGCTGGGGGTAGCTCATTCCAGAGGGCGGGTGCCCCCACAGAGAAGGCTCTTTCCCAGGGGGTCGCCAGCCGACATTGCCTGACAGACGGCACCCTGAGGAGGCCCTCTCTGTGGGAGCGTATTGGCCGGTGGGAGGTTATCAGAGGCAGAAGGTGGTCTCGTAAATAACCGGGCCCTAAGCCATGGAGCGCTTTGAAGATGAGAACCAATACCTTGAAGCGCACCCAGAAGACCACTGGAAGCCAATGCAGCTCGCGCAGGAGAGGTGTCACGTGGGAGTGCCATGTCGCCCCCATAAGTACCCGCGCGGCCGCATTCTGCACCAGTTGGAGCCTCCGAGTGCTCCTCAAGGGGAGCCCCATGTAGAGAGCATTGCAGTAGTCAGTTGAAGTCTGCCAGGCTTAAAGTTGCCAAGGTTAGAGACCCCTGCTCTGGAACTCAGTCATTGTAACTTATGAACCTTTGAAACAACCAAATTTACATTTATTAGCATGAACACCACACAGGTTTATCCTCAACTCAAAGGATTCTAAAGTCTTCTAGGACATACATATCCTTCAGGGCGGTGAACAACAATTAAAACAAATGGAAAATTAAATTCCCTTAAAACAATATAAAAGTAAACAGATACAACAGCTATATTAGTCGTAGAACTAATGCTTTCCTAGATTTTGCCAGATATAATTATTCTGGTCATCACAGTAATGGTTTACAGGCTGTTTTCCAGAGAAACATGGCATACCAAAAACTGAATAGAATGGAGGCTCTATTCTAGAAGTTCATTTAGAGTAATATTTCTGTAAAAGACCACTGGACAACTATCAAGGATCTTCCCTGCAAACAGCATATACAGTGGTGCTCTCTGAGCTTGGCTGTTTTTTTAAAGACATTTCATTACCAAACTAGGTAATATTATCAGTGCATCATCAGCAAGAAAACAAACAAACACAGAGTGTATCAAGGACCCCACAGTCCAACCCTGAGTTACAAATATTCTCTTCAAAGCATATACAGATTAACTTTAGAGTCCTTTGTATGTCACGATCTGTAGGACTACCAATATTATCCCAAAATTGGTTTATTTGAATCAACCAGTTGGATTGATTCAATATGCCACGCTGTAACAACAACAAACTACATTTAGACTTAGCACGTTGAATGAAATGGTGACATGTTTGAAACGTATTATAGTGGTTTTCAAAATTAATGCAAGCTATCAAACAAATATAAGCTATTTCCAGTTGATTGTTCTCGTTGTTCTAGAGACACCCTTATTAAATGGTGAGATAAACGGTGATGATAATAACTCAAGTGTACACATCACACAAAGCCATTCATCTGCATGCTCTTTAGAAGCTTGGATTCAATTATCCACATTGGCTTTGCTGGTGAAGCATTATAGGAATAGAATAGAATAGAATAGAATAGAATAGAATAGAATAGAATAGAATAGAATAGAATAGAATAGAATAGAATAGAATAGAATAGAATAGAATAATAGACTTGAAAGGGACCGTGGAGGTCTTCTAGTCCAACCCCCTGCTTAGGCAGAAAACCCTACACCACATCAGACAAATGGTTATCCCACATCTTCTTAAAAACTTCCAGTGTTTGAAATTCATATTTATGGAGATAGATGTCCTTAGGTCCTGGTTTTCTTAACAGAGGTTTCTTGTGAATTTACCTTAAAGAAACTAAGTCATATATCTTAGTTCCCCAAAGACAGTAACACAGTGTGTCATACATATCAAAACAAAGTTCACTTTATAGGATCTGTGAACCCACTCTACCTATATGCCTGAGAGCTGGAGGAGATCTCTCTGGATACATTCATTACTTATAGATTCATTTTTCCCAACCTGTTAATCTCAGATGGGCTGGACAACTTCTCTCATCCTCAGGCAATACATCTGGAAATAAGTCATAATAAATTTGATGAAGTGATCATAGAGCAGACAGGCATAATTTTGTCCTGCTAAAGGTATATTGAGAGCAACATATTTAGAATGGGAACAGAGTCACCAAAATTGAACCCATAGAGTAACCAAGGAAATGTTGACACTGTATATAGTATTTGATATTAGCCATAAATCTAAGAAGCTTTCTTGGAAGTTCTTTTCTGCAAGTCCATTTTGAGATCCTCAACAGGTTGTTTTTCCATGGATCAACCTGGTTTGCAATGGACAAGAGACCACCAGGACATCCCTGACTATATAATAAACTGGGAAACAGAAAATCATCTCAGAAGAAAGTGACTGCAATCCATTGCCATGTCTTGCCTTGAATGGACTGTCAGGTAGTCAATAGTCCAAGTTCCACCCACCAAAGTCTTTTATTTTTTTTTAAAGAATGCATTTGTTATTAAATCACAATTGTGAATGTACACAATAAAAGAAATCCAGAAGCTATAACAGAATAACAGAGTTGGAAAGGATCTTGGAGATCTTCTAGTCCAACCAACTGCTCAGACAGGAAACCTTGTACCATTTGAGACAAATAGTTGTCCAATCTCTTCTTAAAAACTTCCAGTGTTGGAGCATTCACACCTTCTGGAGGCAAGTTTTTTTTATATATTTTTTTTTATTTTAATTTGATTTATATGCCGCCCTTCTCCGGAGACTCAGGGGGGCTTACAATGCATTAAGCAATAGCCTTCATACTTTTGTATATATTTTTTTACAAAGTCAGCTTATTGCCCCCACAAACTGGGTCCTCAATTTACCTACCTTAGAAAGGATGGAAGGCTGAGTCAACCTTGAGCCTGGCAAGATTTAAACTTACTAATTGTTCCACCGATTAACTGTCAGGAAATTTCTCCTTAGTTCTAAGTTGCTTCTCTCTTTGATCAGTTTCCACCCATTGCTTCTTGTCCTGCCCTCAGGTGTTTGGAGAATAGCTTGATTCCCTCTCCTTTGTGGCAAACCCTGAACCCACACCAACAAGTAATGAATGATATTCTTTTCCATCGTTTCAAATGAAGAGAATCCAGAAGACAAGGGAAGTCGGACTGGAGGATGCATGAAACACACTCAGAGACACACACAGAGAGACACACACAAACAAACAACTCTGCGCTTTTTTCTCCCCAGGCTTTATGAGGTATGAAGCACCCGGTCTCCTGATCCACAACCCGAACCCGGCAGGCTCCTTCCAGTTGAATGGTGAGCCCGGGAAGAAGCTGGGGCAGGGCTACGTGCGCGTCTCATTCTCCCCCAGCCCCCCGAGAAGAAAATCAAAACGCTCCGTAAGAGATGGAACTTAGTTCCGAAACTCTTCCGCTGCCGATTTCCTTGCTTCTAACGAAAAAAGATGCTTAGATAAGGCAGAGCGATGCTGGTGACAGGCGCTTCAAATAATCACAATGCAGCGGTTTGCAGGTGAATAATAATAATATATATATAAAAAAATGATTAAAGTGCGGTCCTAAACAGAAGATCGCCTGATTTCTGTGAGACTTAAAGCCAAATAAATAGCAGCGGTCCTTCTAAAATGTCGAGGAGCTTATTCGTAGGTAAGAACAGAGTTTAACACTCGGGAGTAGCAGCTTTATAAACTAAACCAATCGTCAATTAAAACATTTCTATGGAAAGCGGCAGGTTTTCTGTCTCAGACCCACACTCACCTATAGTTTGAGCTAATTATGTAGAGTTCTCTACGGACAGCTTTCCAAGCTCATTTTATGTGGTTGAACATCTTCCTCTTGTATAGTCCTGTTCAAAATGTTTTTTTGGGGGGAGAAAATTATGGACTTCCTTTTAATGCAATAAGGGAACCTATCTCTGTTCCTTCCCCGTATTTCTGAGTTTGATGTCCTTTTTCTAACCACTGCCAATAGTAGGAGACATTCTTGTGTGCTGAAAGACCACTGGAAAAAGAAGGGAAGGGAGAAGAAAAAAAAAAGAAAAGAAGAAAGCACTTTCTCTCAGTTTTTCTTCCTTTCTTGGATCACTGCTAGCAACTGGCAATTGGAGGAAGAAAAGTATTAGGATTTTTGCATCAGCGTTTAACCATTTCATGTCTTCACTTTCCCCAATATTGCACTTTCCGGACGGGTCAAACTGCAGCCGTGTTCACTTCAAGCAGTCATCATCTGGAAAGGTGTGAAGGTGAGTGTAGGGTTGAGTTCAGAGCATGCATTGCCCCGTGCTGTAACAGCCACAAGCCATTTCCTTGAAAGTCTTTCTCATCTCCAGACTCCGGAAAGCATATATAAGAGGATCAATGACCGAGTTGCACATGATAAGAACCAGGTAGGTGTTGAAGTGAGAAGCATAGCAAAGGCAATGCGGGTTGGTGGGGCAAGAAATGATGAGGATAAGATGGAGGAAAAAGGGTGCCCAGCAAGTGATGAAGACACCCAGCAGAATAGTAATTGTGACAGCCCCTTTTATGCAGGTGCGTTGGTGGTGGGGGACACCATCCACCGGGAGGGCAGCAATGCGTTTGACATGTAAGCGTGCAAACAGGAACATGTGGATATAAAGCAAGGCCATGAAGAAGAGCATGGTGAAGAACATGGTGATGAGGCAGACGATGACCGTTTTGCTCTCGTAGTAGGCAATGAACATGATGCCGCAAAAGACACAAGCAGTCCAGATGACCCCAATGAGTGTCAGAGCCTTCCTCACAGTCATGATGCTGTGGTACCGGAGTGCGTAGAGAATGGTAATGTACCTGTCAATTGCTATGATCAAAAGGTTGCAGATGGAGGCGATCAAAGAGATACAAATCATGGAGTCAAAAATGTTGTCCATGTTCTGGATGAAGTGGTCATCAATGGTTAAGTAGCCTCCGTTCAGGATGGCAATCATGAGGGTTTCCAAGGCATTGGACATCCCCATGAGTATGTCTGCCACAGCCAAGCTACAGAGAAAGAAGTACATGGGGGAATGTAGGTTGCCATTCTTGATCACTGCAAGGATGACCAGGATGTTCTCAAGAAGGCTGATGATTCCAAGGATCAAAAACACCTCGGCTTTGATGAAGACTTGCTCACAGAACTCATGACCTCCTGTGCTGCCCAAAACTGAATGGTTGACTTCTTCAGTGGCATTAAACAAGACGGGCTGGAACCTCAGAATCCAGGGTGCTGTGGTGTTCATCGTGAAGAGCAGAGATTCAGGTTTACATGCATTTATGGGGGAAAAAAAAACCTCTTAAAAGATAAAATCCACCAGAAATCCCACTGTACCCTTTATTTGAATGAGATCAGTTGTGAAAAGAAAAGGAAAAAAAAAGAAAAAAGAAAAATTCCTTATTCCATGCGGAGTTCTGAATCCATCAATCCAAAGAAGTTAGTTCCTTTTTGTGCTAGTAGAATCTGAGCAAACAGCAAATGCAGGAATTTGAGGAAACATCACTTTAAAGAAGAGAAAGGTAGCAATTAGGAGTCCCTTTCAAAGTGGATTTAATATGATGGGTTTTGCAATCTTGGGACTTTGTCTTGGGACCCCCCCAGTTCAGTCAAGACAGATCTTCTAGCTTCATCGAGAAGGATAGAGCAGGAATAGGAGACAGAGATAAGACAGGAAGGCTTGCATTGGATTTTATACTTTCATCAATGGAGAGGAAACACTCCTACTTAATCATCTGTGACTCGCAACAACCACTAAAAAGCAACTTCTGGCTTGACTGATGGTTGCCATCACAGACTGCATAATCCTGATTGCTCTCCAATTCAACATTACTTAGTGCCCTCTGGAGATCAGAGGGAGAATATGTGTAAAAATGATTGTTTTAGCCCCGTAGGAGGAATCTGTTACACAGAGAAAAAACTCATCATTATAGAATATAAAGGAGGACATGTGGCAAATATATATAATTAACAGATAAACATCATCTGCTCTACAGGTGATTCTTGTCAGATGGAAACACTCCGAGGGGTTGCCAAATGTGTGAGATAACATTGCAGCTGCCTTGATGGCACAAGCACATTTGAGCAATCACAACGAGCTTGGTCATTGATATGCTAAACAAAAATGCATCATTTCCTGATACTGCAGATTGTATTTTCTTTAGCCCTGTGATTTTTCTAGCACCATTCTCCCTCTCCAATTTCATCCCCCCACCAGCTCTATTGTGCTTTATTTTTATAGATGCATTCAGTCAAGGCCATTTGATGTATCGGATCTGCCTTAATCACATATTTCCTTGGATACATCACAATTGATGCTAATTTATGTTTGTCTATTGTCTGTGGGATGATGGTTTAGGCCCTGGATTTAAAAGAAAAATCTGATCTCTAGCCTTTGGGAGAGAGAGAAAACAAAAACCGACTTACTAATATACCCAGAAATGATACTTTTGAAAGACATCAGCAAGGCCATTGATATTTATTTACTTCAGTACCAAAACATTGACACCAACAAGAACATTATTGTAATTGGATTTATTATAGCCACTCACTCCAAAAGAAGGATGGTTGGATGGTTTACAGCATCCAATATATAATTTAAAACAATGAAAACATCTTAAAATAACCAAGGCAGGGACGGGATTCAGCTGGTTTTAACCGGTTCAGGTGTACCGGTAGCTCCAATGATCAGATGGGCCTGCCTGCTCCTGCACTATAACCTACCTATATTTCTTTTGTTTTAAACCCGGCTGATAGGCATGGTAGAGCGGATTGATGCACCTCAGCTGTTTTACTCACTCTGGATTCAGTAGAAGGTAATTTTCGATTGTATTGAGCATGTGCAGAAGCACGAGTGCGTGTGCGTGCGTGTGCAGTGAACTGGTTGTTACAACCGGTGAATCCCACCACTGAGCCAAGGTTGAGCAATATTGTTCTAGAATTCAAAGAATGTGGGTGTATACGTACTGCATCTGATTGAATGCTTTTCTTCTCTGTTCCTTCTGTTTCATGGGAACATACTTTCTTATTTTCATGAAATGTTTACTTGAAAGGACCTGAGGTGTACCCACTCACACTTCCAGAAGGTTCTGGGAGAAATGTTTGGAGACAGGTGGTCCTGCAGAAACCAGGCAGTAAATGTGATGACCAGCATCTTAAATTGGACCTGAAGCCAAGTGGCAAAGGAGTCATACTCTTTTGTAGCTGCCCTCAATTTTTCCTCCAACACCAGATCATGCTGCAACTTTCAAGAGACAAAAAAACAGATCTAAGGTAGGATCACTGGTATGTATCAGGTTCTCTCATTACGGAGACTTATGACCACAACTGAGGCCAAAATTTCTGTTGCTAAGTGAGGCAGGTGAGTTTTGCCCAGTATTGGAATCCAATTTCTTTTTACTACCAGTTCTGTGGGTGTGGCTTGGTGGGCATGTTGTGGCTTGGTGGGTGTGGCTTCGTGGGCACGGCAGGGGAAGGATACTGTAAAATCTCCATTCCCTCCCCACTCCTGGGGCCAGCCAGAGGTGGTATTTGCCGGTTCTCCAAACTACTCAAAATTTCCACTATTGGTTCTCCAGAACCTGTCAGCACCCCTGGTTTTGCCCCATTCTACCACCTTTCTTGCCACAGTTGTTAAATCAATCATTGCAATTGATAAATTAATAATACAGTTGTTAATCTGGCTTCCCCATTGACTATGCTTGTTAGAAGGTTGCAAAAAGTGATCACATGCCCCTGGGACACTGAAACCGTCACAAATATGAGTCAGTTGCCAAGCATCTGAATTTTGATCATATGATCGTGGGGATTATGCAGTCCCATTTTTCATAAATATGAAAAATGGTCATAAATCACTTTTTCCAGTGCCATTGTAACTTTGAACAGTGACTCAATGAACTATTGCAAGTTGAGGACTTGTTGCCATGGAAACCTGACCATCCTGATGCAATGTTATCAGAGTTCTTGTTTTTTTTCTTTGAAGACGTTTCTCTTCTCATCCATTAAGGATGCAAATGACTAGCTGTCTGCAAGGAATATAAATCCTTCCATTCCTCACTCTCCTGTCAGAGCTGAAGAAACTTCTTGGATGAGAAGCAAAACGTCTTCAAAGAAAAAACAAGAAAGTCCAGTTGCCTCCTGAAAAAGCACCTTTGAGACAACTATGACCTGGATGACTGAGAATCTTTACAGACCTTCCCTTACCTCCCCATGCTGCTGCCTCCCTCACTGTCCAATCAAATTCAGAGAAGATGCTTTCCAAATGGTCACTTCAAGTGTATGCAGCTGCCTTCCATTCCCAGTTGGTCAACCTTGAAACCGAATCTCAGGGAGATTCAATGAACTTTTCATTTTCCTTGAAACCCCTACCCTCCCATCCAGCCCCCCTAGAGTTCACAGCATTGAGCAATAGCAAAAGGCAAGTATGAGGTGGCAGCTGACACCTAAATAATAAACTATTCAATTGGATGATTGTGCTAGAGCAGCAGCGGTGAAATCCTCTGAAGTTTGCTACTGGTTCCATGAGTCTGCTACTGAGTTCGTGCTTTGCGCACACATGCATGTGTGAGGTGCACCCGTGCAGCCCTAAAAAAGGAATATTTTGGAGCCTTCTGATTCTGCAAAGGTAAGTAGAACAGTGTGTGTGGGGGGGGGTAATCCACTGTGTCACGCAATTTAGATTAGCTAGAAAGCAGGAAATCTGTTGTGGTCTGCCAGCAGCCTGAGGAGCTGGCAGCGGAGTCGGATAGTGAGGAGGCTGAGGAAGAACATGGGCCAGTCCTGGAGGCTGGGGAAGGCCCGGATGAGGGCTCTGTGTCGGAGGCAGAGATGGGGCCAGGGCCATCTAGGAGTGATGTGCAGACTCCGGAGCCTCCAGAGGCTGACAGCAGAGAGGCAGAGGAACAGGAGGAGCCTGTTCCTAGTGCACGCATGCGCAGAGCTGCCAGAAGGCAAGAGCAGCTAAAGCAAAAAGAACGACTCAGGAGTAAGGCCAAGAGATGATTGGCCTCTCCCATAAGGCTTAAAAGACCAGCAACGGCTCTTGGGCTTTTTGTCGGAAAACAATGTTGATAGATTTGTTTCTTGTCTTGCTGCATTTATTTCTTGTCAGCATCTTCTGCTTCTGAACTTTTGCCAAGAAAAGCCAGGTTGCCAAAGTAGACCAAGGTTGGTGATGAGGCTGAAGAATTGGGTTATGTAAAGTTTGTTTTGAATTAGTTTGGACTACGCTGATAATGAGTTAATTCTCAGCTGTTCTAATAAAATCTATTTGTTTAGAACTGATTGCGTCTGATAATACCTTCTTGGGCCTAGGTCACAACAAAATCTGACCATTCTAGCTAATATAAATTGTGCGTCACAGCTGATCGTCACCCAGCTGATCGTCAGAAATACCAGTTCGCCCAAACTGGTAGCATTTCACCCCTGTAGAGCAGGGATGTCAAACTCCTGCCCGCGGGCTGGATGCATCACACGCTGCTCACCCCCAGGTTTAGCAAAGGGAAAAAAAGTCCCAATATGTCACGTGATGCCACCATGACGACGTGAGTTTGTTACCCCTAGGGTGACCAAGATGTGAGAGTGAAATTAGATGTGAAATGTTTTTTTTTCCATTTAAACTTTACTGTGGGGTTCATCATCTTAAATTCAGACTTGTCTTTCTTTCAGATAACAATAGCATTGCTTTATGCTAACTTTCAGTATATAGTGCTATTGTCAGTATGAGTTATTTTCCATTAACTCATAAACCAGACACCCACACACAAAATAATAATTGTCCCTTCCCCAAGAATTAAATTAAGAGGAAGAGAATGGATCAAAGATGAGTGTTAGGTTGTTCTGACCTAGGCTTCCTTTATCTTCTTTGACACACTGCCAAAGACCTAATTGGCAATTATCTTGGCAAGGCCACACGGAAACACAGAGTCCAAAACGGAGCTTCAAAGTACAAACCGACACCATCCACAACGTTGCTTCCTGCAAAGGCCCACGTGCCTTTGCTCTTCCCTTATGTCTTATGGGAGGGGCCAATCATCTCCAAGCCTTACTCCTGAGTCATCCCTTTTGTTTTAACTGTTCTTGCCTTCTGGCAGCTCTGCGCATGCATGCTCTAGGAACAGGTTCCCCCTGTTCCTCTGCCTCTCTGATGTCCGACTCTGGAGGCTCTGGAGTCCGCACCTAACTCCCAGATGGCCCTGGCCCCATCTCTGCCTCTGACGCAGAGCCCTGATCCGAGCCTTCCCCTGACTCCAGGACTGGCCCATGTTACTCCCCAGCCTCCTCACTGTCCGACTCTGCAGCCAGGTCTGCAGGCTGCTGTCGGACCACAACATAGGTTAAGGTGAGCATTTGTAACTGTTGGGTATGCTATAGGGAAGATATTTGTGTACTACTATACAAATTTGTATACTGCATATATCCTCTTGCAAAATTGGATAAGCTGTATAAATCAAAGACATGTAAAAAAATACAGATGGTAGAACGATTGCTGGGATCAAAGCACAACTCTTTCATGTGAGATGCACATAAAAAAGGCACGGGGCCGACATTTTGACTTTTTGGATCCCTTGTGGATTCCCTAAGGCTGAATATCAGAAACAGAGAGGCACCAGAATCTTACTTGTAAATGAGAATGACTTGGGAAAAAAAAAATCTACTCAAAAGTAATCCAGCGTGTCTGAATTGCCCTAGGCTTGATGAACACCATTTGATTTAGTCTTTTAATTCAATTACCTAGATGATCTTCTAGCCAAATTAGACTTAATGAACTCTAGCTAAGAAAGAAGTAATTGCAGGCACAACTTTATAAAAATCTCTTGAGACTAATTCATGTCTAGAAGCATATCTTTTGGGCCATGAACTTTTACAGTTCTTTCATTTAATCCTCCATAACCTTGATTTGGGTTGGTTTGCTTTTGACTTTGGGGCTGACATACTGGTTAGTCTTCTCCCATTTGGTCATGAGTGATTGTGGGGGAAATTATGTCACTATGTTTTGCTACTCCCAACTATGCCTTAGGATTGAGTACCATGGAGCATGGGACATCTTAGATGTTTTGTTATCCAGCTACGTAACCTCATCAGGTTACGAGAGAGTGAACTTTGCTGATCGTTTATATATATATATAGCTTGGTTGGGAGCTGGTTCTTCCTTGATTCGTTTGATTGATGCAAATGTTTTTTTCCCCTGATTATTATCTGATGCTGGTTCCTGCTTTATTTGCGACGCCTCAAATTAGTACAGTACTCAAGATGGGATTTCATCAATGCAGAATGAAATAAAACTACGACAACTTCTGATTTGAAAATTCAATTTCTCTTTCTGTATTATAATTCTATAATTCCAACATTCTTGTCCTATGCTTTATTACCTAGCCTATGACATTTCTTGATTGTTTTCCCAAAAGAAAAAACTGCATAGGTCTCTGATCAGTGGTGAAATCTAAAATTTGTTACTACTGGTTCTGTGGGCGTGGCTTGGTGGTGGTGGGTAATGTGACTGGGTGGGCGTGGCCAATTTTTTTCTTTTCTTTTTTTTACTTTTAAAACCATTTTTTCTACAACCTCTTTGGTGAAGAGGTTGTAAAAAAATGCTTTCAAAAGGCTCTGACGATCCCAACTGAGTTGCCTGATCATCAGAGGGTTTTTTAAAAACCCTCTGCTGATCAGGCAACTCAGCTGGGATTGTCAGAGCTTGGATCGTCAGAGGGATTTAAAAGAAAAAACTTTTTTTCTTTTAAATGGCTCTGACGATCCCAGCTGAGTTGCCTGATTGCCGATCAGGCAACTCAGCTGGGATCTTCAGAGCTTGGATCGTCAGAGCCATTTAAAAGAAAAAAAAAGCCTCTGATGATCATGCAGCTCAGCTGGGCATGGGGGCAGGCAGGGATTTTTGCTACCGGTTCTCCAAACCACCCGCCTCCATCACTACCAGTTCGGTCAATCCGGTCCGAACCGGGAGCATTTCACCCCTGTCTCTGATGCATTTTATTCACTGGTCATTACTTTATGTATCATAGATGTATAAGTAACTTACTACTTACAACCACAATTTGGACTGCGATTTTGGTCACTAAGCAATGGGGTCATTAAGTGAGTTATCATGTTACCAGATCCAATTTTATGACCATTTTTACAACAGTCATGAAGTAAATCAACGCCTTTAAGCATATCCCATGGTTGTTAAATGAATCATGTGGTTGTTAAGCAAATCTGCCTTCCCCAGTCAAATCTGATCACATGACTGCAAGACTTTGCAACCATTGTAAATGTGAGCTGGTTGCTAAGCACCCAAACTGCAATCATCTGACCATGGGGTGGTATCACAGTTGTAAATTCAAGGATAGGCTATAAGTCGAGGACTACCTGTACCATATAGGTGTAAAATTTAAAATTAAAATCCCTGATCAGTCATAAATCAAATATAGCTTTGTATTCACAAGGTTAGATTGTGATAATTAAGATAATTAATAGGGATCTTCTTTTCCAGTTCTAATTTAAGAGCCATGGTGGCACAGTGGTTAGATTGCAGTACTGTAGGCTACTTCTGCTGACTTCTGGCTGCTTGCAGTTTGGCAGTTCGAGTCTCACCAGCTGTATCCTTCCGAGGTCAATAAAATGAGAACCCAGATTGTTGGGGGCAATATGCTGACTCTGTAAACCACTCAGAGAGGGCTGTAGAGCACTGTGAAGTGGTATATATCGTATTTTCTGGACTATAAGACGCACCGGAGTATAAGACACAGCTTAGTTTTTGGGGAGGAAAATAAGAAAAAAGCTGATTGGTGGGTGGTTCAGCCTCCCGGAATACCGCCAATCAGCTGTTCCCAGAGGTGAATTTTAGCAACAGGTTTGTTGGTTGTGAGCTCTGTGCCTTGCTTTTTTTTCTGCCTTTGAAACTTCGGAAATTCTGTTTCAGAAAAAACGTATTTTTCTGCCTCTGAAAGACTCCAAAACAGAGCTTCAGAAAAAAAGGCTTTTTTTCTGAAGCTCTGTTTGGAGGCTTTTTTTTTCTGAAGCTTCTTTCAGAGGCTTTTATTCTGAAGGACTATCTGTACTCTGTTCAATCTCCTTTCTTTGGAAAATAGATTAAGCTCTTCCGATCTGTTGGCTATTGTGTCATTCTCCAGATTTGTTAGCATAGTTTGGTTAAAACCTTTACTGATTCTTCTTTTGTTGCTTGCCATATTATTTTAGATAAAAGCCTTTCAGCGGCTTTTTTTCTGAAGCTTCTTTCAGAGGCTCCATTTGAAATCTCTGTTTGCAAAGCTGAGCAGGACTACATTCGGAGTATAAGGCGCACCCAGATTTTCACCCTCTTTTTTTGGGGAAAAAGGTGCATCTTATACTCTGAAAAAAACAGTAAGTCTAAATGCTATGGCAATGCTATAATCAGCTCTTCTTTTTCATTCATTACTTGCAACTTCTACCATAAGGTTGAAGTCTGAGTGGCTCATGTTTGTGCAATAATTCAGCCTACGGGGGAAAAAAAACCCAAAGTGGTTTTTGTTGTTTGCTACAAGAAAAGTAATGCGCCTCCAATCAAGGTAGAATTATGTAATAATCAATAGTTAAATGACTCTGCTTAAATTCTTCGCCATAATCCAGAGAAGACCATTTGCCCTTAGGTGCTATTGTAATCAGTGAGACAAGTTATCTCCTATTTTTTTAAGTCACTAGATTTTTATAACTAGACAAGAGTCTCCAGACAGCACAGACCAGTCTTTCAATCTTCAACTTGCTCGACTAAAGTTCAAAACAAAGTAGATTCTCTCAAAGGATGTTCTGCAAAATCTAGCTGACTCTAGTTAAGAGTCAATCAAACCAAAATTGCCCATCCTGCCGGAACTAACTATCTATCTATCTATCTATCTATCTATCTATCTATCTATCTATCTATCTATCTTATTTGTCAACAAGTACAAGGAAACAAGTAACAATCTAGACATAGACATGGACACATGAAAATTTTTTTGGCACAAATAAAAGGATATAACTAGGCAAAACATAGCCATAAACACATAGAATGATTACATATAAATAGGGATAGTAGGACAGGGATGGTAGCACGCTGGTGCGCTTATGCACGCCCCCTTAGGGACCTCTTAAGAAACATGAAAGGTCCACGGTAGACAGTTAAAGGTATGGGGATTAGCGAGACTAACAACAGGATCAGGTAGAGTGTTCCAGACATTTGCTACTCTATTGCAGAAGTCATATTTTCTACAATCAAGATTAGAGCAAATTACGTTGAGTTTGAATCTATTGATAGCCCTTGTGTTATTACAGTTGAAATTAAAGTACTCATTTACAGGTAGGACTTTTTGGTAAATAATTTTATGAACTAAGCATAGGTCGGAATGTAGACGGCATAGTTCAAGGCTATCCAGACCTAAGATTTCAAGCCTGGTGGGATAGGGAATTTTATTTCAATCTATGCCTCAGTTGTGCCCTACAAATACCATATTTTTTGGAGTATAAGACACTTTTTTCCCTCCTAAAAGAGGCTGAAAAATTGGGCGCATCTTATACTCCGAATGTCAAGATTGTTTTAGAAATGTATTTTAGCTTTGTCTGTTTATTTACTATCTCTTTAGATTTACAAACAGTTCTCTCAGAGAATTTATGAACACACTGTTTATTATGCCGGCCTAATAAACTGACTGAAATGGATCTTTGATTCCTGAGTAGTCAAACATTTTTTTTAGACTGCTAACTAATTATTTTTGTACCAACACTAATGAAAAGTGCATTTCACGCTTCTTCTATTTGACTGTTTTTCTAGGGACAGAGAATAGAATATTTCATTAGTGTAAACATACAGAACAAATCAAACAGCGCCATCTAGTGACTATAAACATTACATAAACATCAGCTATACTCAGATAAAGTAAAACATTAAATAAAGAGGAATGATTAAATACAGAACATATTTCCAATTAAACATCAGAGATGATATCTGGTTGCTTAAACAAGCAGGCTTAAAAGGAAAAAAACACCCTATAGTGTTAATTGCTTTTGAAAAACATAGTTTTGCTGCAAAAAATGCATTTATTTTCTGTTTAAAGTTTTCAGTTTTCAATCTCTAAAAAATAATTCCACAGGGATTCTCAAAAAGTAACCAGATGGAACCCTAAGTCTTGGGCATCTCTCCAGTGCTGCTGTGAGAAATCAGGGAACAGTCTTCAATATTAACCACAGGGAACTTCTATAGGAAATTGGCAGTCCTTTCCCTGTATATGTAAAATCACTTTATGTAGGTGAGAGGCAGGGTGACTCAGTGGCTTAATGATGCAGGAGATGGTCTTTCTTCCAGTGGTTCAAGTCCTAACACTGTGTGGCGGGTGAGTGCCTGTCACTCACCTCAGCTTCTGCCCACCTAGCAGTTCGAAAGCATGTTCTAGGCGAGTAGATAAATAGGTACCTTCGGTGGGAAGATGAATCGGCGCTTTGTGCAGATGTGTTAGAATTCTGCAGGCACGGAACCTTCCCTGTTGTGATGCCCATTTGTGAGGCAGCTTTGGTGGAGGGAGAGGGCCTTGGCTGACACTATACGAAAAAGCGATTCATTTCTCTTTCTGGTGTGGAGCTTGCTCACCTGCCTGTGGCACACACCTTGGGAAGCATGTGAGCAGTGAAATCCGGCTGGATCTATCCGGCTCATTTGAGCTGGTAGGGTCGGTGGTGGGAGGCTCTGCCCACCCGCTGGGACATCATCACGTCCAGTTTTTGACCCTCTGTGCATCCACAGAAGGCTCTGTGCATGTGCAGAAGAGGCGCTCATGCTCACATTTCTGATCCGGTAGCAAAGGTAAGTGCATTTTATCCCTGATATGAACGTATATCAAACACAGCTAGTAAACAGGCAGCTAAACTACTATTCTGCATTAGCATTGTGGTCTCCTGGCTAATGTAACAGCATTATATCCTAAATAATTTTTTAAAAAAAATATGTAGGTGTAGTACGTGGTTCTTTAGCCAATGCTTGTAAATGAAAGATCAACGTCAAAAATATATTAAGTTTTTATATTTTCAAACGAAATGAGCACAGCAGGCTTGTTATTTCTGCAAAGAAATCTTTCTTTACAGAGTGATTGCATCCACCTTTCCTTAGAAATAAGTCTTGGTGACTTCAGTGCAGTTTGCACCCAAGTTATTTACCTAAGATTGTAGCCTCATCATGGACTCTTGAAATTAAAAAATGCTAATGTGCTTCTAGGAAATTCAAGCGTAGACATCTTCTCCCATCCCACTTTTAAAGAAGAAAAGGCAGACATACTAAATTTTAAATATGCCAGCTTTCAAGTGTCTAACTACAAGATCACTCCAAGGGGTAATTTACCCTCCCTCCTTCCTGGTACATCCGATAAGAAAAGTTCAATTCCTTTACTACTTGCTCTAGAAAAACAATAAGAATACAGTACAGATAGACAGCCAATGCCACACAGGCACAGTAATTACTTAAAACCCAAGTAAGTCTTTCTGTCTGGTGTGAGGCCAGCTCACCTCCTCCTGTGGTGCATGTTGGGAAGTGTGCAAGAGTCAGCACCTCAGCGCTGACATAGGAAGGGAGATAAGCCCTGAACTTTTGCTTGCTAAATCCCTTTGAAGCCCAGTCTCCGTGGAAATGAAGAGGGGGGGAACATTCCTGTGAAATGACGAGACAAGAAGTCAGGAGAGTGACTTGGAAGATAGCCAATGAGAAGCAGATAATTGGGGATTGGAAAGGGAGGGATTGGGGGGCAAAAGGTCAGTCTTGTCCGCATCGAGTCATGATCCGGTTGCTGTGCTCGAATAAAGAGAAGAGTTCCTTAAAGATTGGCAGTTTGGAAATTCATTTATTTTGAGATAGCATCGAAGTCTGAACAAGTATGTTCTGTAACAGGGCTGATACTTGGCAAGCCAAACTTTACAGTAGCATCGTGGTCAGATGACTATAAATCCAGAGTGTTCTAAGCAGACCCCAAGCCCAGTGGTGGGTTTCAAATTTTTTTACTACCAGTTCTGTGGGTGTAGCTTGGTGGGCATGGCATGGCATGGCTTGGTGAGCGTGGCTTGGTGGGTGTGGCAGGGGAAGGATACTGTAATATCTCCATTCCCACCCCACTCCAGGGGAAGGATACTGTAAAATCTCCATTCCCTCCCCAATCCAGGGGAAGGTTACTGCAAAATCCCCATTTCCTCCCGATCAGTTGGGATTTGGGAGGCAGAGATTAGATGGGGGCGGGGCAAGTCAGAATGTTTACTACTGGTTTTCCAAACTACTCAAAATTTCTGCTACCAGTTCTCCAGAACTGGTCAGAACCTGCTGAAACCTCTGCCCAAGCCTTACTTATCTGCCGTGACCTGTCATAGAGCTGTGATAATATATTAAATTCTTTGAATGTAGCAGCTTTTTGCTTAAACCACTTTCATATTGTTCCCAAACTCCTGGCCAGTCTTTCCATTTGTAGTTTAATCATGATTGATTCCTACTTTTCCTACCCATGAATTGTCCTCATAAATTTTATTATTGATTCAAAAGTCTGCAATTAGGGATACTGATAGTTGTCTAATTGCCAGGGGGCCATTTTGAATTAATAGAGCTATCAGTCACTGAATCCTGTCCCCCGTCTCTTTTATGGAATCAAATGCCGAAAAGGTTTAATTCCCCCTCCCCGTTTTTGGTGCAGGTACAGTGGTACTTTTCCAACAAGGGGAAACATCAGATTGTCAAATTAAGGCTAAATTTTCATGAAGGGGTTTGTGTGTGCATATGTGTACGTTTGTGTGTAGGGGGTTTAAAGACATTTATCTAGCCTGAGGTGAGTAAAAATTTCAGGTAGTCCTTAATTTACAATCATTCATTTAACAACTGCTTGAAATTACAATGTTACTGAAAAAAGTGACTTCTCACTGATCCTTACACCTATGACCTTTGCACATCCCCACAATCATGTGATCAAAATTTGGGCACTTGGCCAGCAGCATGCATTTATGACAGTTGCAGTGACCTTCCAGGGGGGGGGTGTCACGTGATTCCTGTTAAGGATATTGTTGTTGTTATATCAACCAGCAGAGTGTAGAGCACAGAGAAACGTTGCTGAGAGCAATGAATAAGAGATGTGCAAACTGGTTTATCAAAAGTTTACTTTATAGGGAAAAAACAATCTCATAGTCTTTAAATCAATCCAAGTCTTTGCCAGTTAAATCAGTCCAGTGATTCAAAAATCTTCTTACCACACAAACAGTAGTTGGTTAGAATAACAAGCTCACTCTGGTTCACAAACCACGATGGTAGCAGATCCATCCAACGATGATAGCACAATGATAGCAACTCCTCACACAATGGTAGCTTATCATCAACTGAATATGTTACAGTACCTTTCTTAAATACGTTTACAACCAGTGATTATCTAATTACAGCATGACTCAGCATTACAATGAATCAGCAGGAAAACTTTAAAGTCACACAATACCCATCGTCCCGTGCGCTCCCACAGAGAGGGCCTCCTCAGGGTGCCATCAGCCAATCAATGTAGGCTGGTGACCCCCAGGGGGAGGGCCTTCTCTGTGGGGTCACCTACCCTCTGGAATCAGTTGCCCCCAGAGATAAGGAGAATCCAAGACCTTAGTGCCTTCCGCCGTGCCCTTAAAACCCACTTTTTCCAGCAAGCCGGGCTGGCTTAAGAAGAAATTTTAAATGTTTTAATTGGTTTGTATTTTTAATTTTGGGCCAAATTTATATATATTTTAATTGTTTTTTAATATTTGTATTTCATGTTTTTTAATTCTGGCTGTACACCGCCCTGAGTCCTCAGGGAGAAGGGCGGTATATAAATTTAAAAATAAATAAATAAATAAATAAATAAATAAATAAATAAATAAATAAATACATATTCATATTAAAGTCACAGAACACATATATTGCCTGGACAACTTGTTAGGCTCAAACCATATCCTAACAATTCCCACTTGAGCCATGGTGGCACAATGGTTAGAATGCAGAATTATTGCAGGCTAATTCTGCCAGCTATCAGCAGTTCGATTCTCACTAGTTCAAGGTTGATTCAGTCTTCCATCCTTCCAAAGTGGGTAAAATGAGGACCCAGATGGTTGGAGGAAATAAGCTGACTCTGCAAACTGCTTAGAGAGGGTTGTTAAGTCCTGTGAAGCGGTATGTAAGTGCTATTTCTATCGTTATTGTCATCATCCCAGCCAGCTTCCAACAAGCAAAGTCAATGGGAGAAGTCGGATTTGTTTAACGACACAGATTCACTTAACAACTGCAATTATTTGCTTAAAAACTGTGGCAAAAGAAAAAGAGCCTTGATAGTACAGTGGTCTAAAGCACCCTGTTATTAAGACCAGCTGCCTGCAATTACTGCAGGTTCGAATCTCGCCAGGCTCAAGGTTGACTCAGTCTTCCATCCTTTCTAAGGTAGGTAAATTGAGGATCCAGTTGTGGGGGCAATAAGCTGACTTTGTATAAATATACAAAAGGATGAAGGCTATTGCTGAGCACATTGTAAGCCGCCCTGAGTCTCCGGAGAAGGGCAGCATATAAATCAAATTTAAAAAAAAAGGTCATAAAATCAGGTGCAATTCAATCACCACCTTGCTTAACAATGGAAATTCTGCTCCCAATTATGGCCATCAAGTTGTGGACTCCCTTTAATCCCACACTGTCTTGATTCCAATAGTTTTTAATGCCTCCACACCATCCAAGCAAAATAAATGTTCCTTCCAGTTCTGTCTTCTTCTCTTCCCCTCTAATATTCCATTACAATTAACAGATTTTTTTTTCCTGGCTTTTATATTCGTGGTGCGTCTGTTTATCTTGGTGGGATATTTTTTTACATTCTGGAGGGGATGCCAATGCTTTCTCCACAAATTAGTATTTGATGATATTCAAGTGCCCTCTGGCTGTTAATGGCAGCTATGAAAATACTGTGATTATCCAGGCTGTGCTTGATAGTTTTGCTATTATAGATAGCCCAGAATTTCAAAGGCCCTGCTCCTGGCTTCCAAAATAATTGAGCACTATGGGCTGTTTTTTCGTGTTGACCCACAGATATACTGTATATATGTATATGTGTATGTGTATATATGTATATACATGTATACATATATATGTATGTCATCTGTCTTCTTAAGTTATACATGTGTATATATGTATACACATATATGTATACACGTGTGTGTGTGTGTGTGTGTGTGTGTGTGTGTGTGTATTCTTACTTCTTCGTAGGGTTTATGTGTGTTTTTCCTCTAGCCAGGTTTTTCCTACATAACCAAGGTTTTCCTGCAGCCCTAGCTCAGTAGAATCACATCCACTCGATTCTGGGCTTTTTTCCTTTCTGGCAGCCAGCAAGTTCTTGCTGCCAGGTGAGAGACTTATATAGATCTATTTCTGGCTCGTTAGCCATCATCAGTAAGCCACATCCACATCTCATGTATCCTCCCTGTAAAGGTACAGTATCTATTTTCTTACTTCTTCGTAGGATTTATGTGTGTTTTTCCTCTAGCCAGGTTTTTCCTACCTAACCAAGATTTTTCTGCAGCCCTAGCTCAGTGGAGTCACATCCACTCGATTCTGGGCTTTTTTCTTCTGGCAGCCAGCAGGCCCTATGCTGCCTAGTGAGAGACGTATATAGATATATATACACACACACACTGTAAGATTTTTTTTCTTGACCCACTCTTCTTATGTTTGGGTTATTATTATTATCATCTCTTTTATTCATTAAACATGAAACTTAGTCAACTGGACATTTAAAATGTATCACAAATACCATTGACTGGTGCTAATGGTTGATTAGCGGGTTGCTGCCAATTTCCTAGGAATCAACAAAGTATCTTCTTAAAATATATGATGTTCCGAGTAGCGTAGTTTTTTGCAGTTTTGCTGGTGCTATTGCAGGAAGTATTATTGTTGTTATTGTTATTATTATTCCTCCAAGTTGATGTTGGTTCCTAACGACTGCCTGGGCAGATTTCCTTCACCTCCTTCCATGAGAAAGAATGACTAGCCCAAAGTTACCCACTTGGTTTCATGCCTAAAGTGGGATTAGAACTCACTGTCTCCTAGTTTCCAGCCTGTTGCCTTAACCACTAGACTAAACCGATTCTCATTTTTCAGTCAGTCACTCTGATATGACTTTAAAAAAATATGACAGATGAGATCCACTAGATGTCTCTGTTCACATTCTGTATTCATCCTCATAAACTCTGAACATTTAAGAAGTTTTTAAAGAAACCCCCCCAAACAATGAAATAATTGACTGCATGTTCTTTCTTTCTTTCTTTCCCTTTCTTTCTTTCCCTCCCTCCCTCCCTCCCTCCCTCCCTCCCTCCTTCTCACTCTTTCTGCAATATATGAGAGTTGCATTGCAAACTGTTTCTTGGTTTTTTAAAAACAAAAATGGGACCCAAATCTGACTGTTTTCAGGAAGGTGATTTTCCTGACATACGTATTTTGAACGTTCACTAAAAGATTTTTTTTAAAGAAAATAAAAGCTATGATGTATGTTATTATGATAGTTTCCAAAGAGGTAGCAAGTATGACTGTTTTGCAGCAAAAGTGATGCCTTTAACTCTAATCTATTTTTTATAGTGTATATTGATCAAGCCTATTTCGTCAGCCAAATGAAATAAATTCTGTGAGTTGGGCTTTATCAGACAGTTATAAGAGGTAGGGGAAAGGAGAAAGAGGTGCTAAGAATAGGCAGGACAAAGAAAATAATTTTGGTAGGGGTAATAAATAAAATCAAGGTGTGTCAGTTCTATGCAGCAGAATAAAAGAATTCTGTGTTTCATCAAAGGCAATAACTCCATGATTGCATGAGATTTATAGCTTTATAAAAGTTTATATTTGTGTCATTTTGTAGTTTGGAGAGTAAAAGAATGGGAGTGGGTATGTGTGCTGCAGGATTGCTTTGGAAATAAGTAAAAGAAAGAGCCCTAATTTTTGATGTGGACATTTTAGTATTAAATGGTCTGTTCATTAATTAAAGATCTCAGGAAATCTTTGTCTCCATTTCAGTAGAGATTTTATGCAAACTTAGACAGATGGATGGATGGATGAATGAATGAATGGATGGATGGATGGATAGATAGATAGATAGATAGATAGATAGATAGATAGATATGGATAGATAGATAGATAGATAGATAGATGGATGGATAGATAGATAGATAGATAGATAGATAGATAGATAGATAGACCGATCCCAGGAAATCTTGGTCTCCATTTTAATAGGGATATTGTGCAAACTTGTAGATAAATGATGATAGACAGATAGACAGACAGACAGATGCCAGAAGATAGTTAGATGCTAGATAGGTAGATGATAGGTAGATGACAGCTAGCTAGCTAGATGATACATTGATAGATAAATAGATGATAGATAGATAGAGATAGATTAGATAGATAGATAGATAGATAAATAGATAGATGATAAGTAAATAGACAGACAGACAGACAGACAGACAGACAGACAGACAGACAGACAGATGATAGAGAGAGTGAGAATTTAAATGGCAAGCCAACTCAAATTCAGGGTAGCATACAAAAAAAATATCAAACAGTACAAAACAAATATCATTAAAATCAAATAAAACTTCAAATAAATAAAGGTGATAAACAAAAATAAAAAACTAATGGTAAACAACTAAATCTACAATTCCTGAAAAATGGAGATCCTCCTCAGTCTGTTTCAAGACCCTAGGAAAGGAGACAGATCTTAAGCCTAACCAACCCCTAGGGTTGGGATATGTTGAGGAAAAAAATCACAGCATCACAGTTGAGGAGGCCTGTGGGTCTTCCCTGGGTCTCATAAACTGACATTGTCAACTGACAAAAACAGTGCATGGTTGGCTGACTTGAAAACAAATAACAGAGCAAGGAAATACGATGACAAAATGCACTCGAGTTGACTCTGGTAATTAAGTGTGGCTATGTGTAGGACACACATGTGGAAAGTGTGATCATAAATGGTCTTATGGGACCTCCATATTTAGTCAGGAATCATGTGTATAGTTTGATTGACTTCAAAAAGCCTAAAGGTGCTGTCCTTCGGAATATCTTTACGATACTGAGGAAAGAAAACATTGGACAAAAGCTTTGCTTTTTGGAAACATCAGGGGAACGCTACCTCCTTTCATTTCAGGGTTTGGGTATTCAAGTCAGGTTTCATAATTCTTTTTCCCAGCCTTAAGATGTCAATACTGCATCCAGTATGAAGGGGTTTGAGCTAAATGCACATATTGCAGTTTTGGATATTTCAAAAAGATTTCTGAATGGTTAGAGGTTAGGATTCAGTTAGAATGCAGTGGTTAGAATGCAGTATTACAGGCTACAAGCTGCCTTTATTATTATTACTAGCTGGACGCCTATGCTTCGCTATGAAACTATGTGTATAAATTGACACTTAAAGCCTGAAACGTAATGTAAAATATGTAACTCTGTAGCATCAGAGCGTGTTAATAGAAGGCAACTGGCATTTGGAACAGAGGGGAAGGGTGAGTAGACTGTCCCAGCTCGCAGGCCGGATGAGTCATGTGCTGGCCACACTCACGCCCAGTTTAGCGAAGGGGTAGCATCAGAGCATATTAATATAAGGCAACTGGCAGTTGGAACAGAGTTCCTTTCTGGAGGGGAGGGGAAGTCGAACATCTAACTCCTTAGCATCAGAGCATGTGAATATAATACTGTATATGAAATACTAATGATCTGATGGTCATTTCGACAAATCCTTTCTTAGCAAGCAGCTAGAACCCAAGAGGAACATACGTGCCAAATTTCAAGTTTGTAGGCTTTACAGTTCTGGCGATTTTGTGATGCGTGAGTGATATTTGGTTTTTGTACTGTATATATCAATTAGTAGTAGTAGAAGTAATAGCAGCAGCAGCAGTAGTAGTAGTATTTTCTGGATTTCTATGTCACCCATCCCACTAATATAATGACTCTGGGCAGTTTACAATATAATAAAAATGAAAACATGAAAAAAGAACAAAGTAGAATAAAAAGTTAAAAATTATAATTAAAAACCAAGATGATGGACAGCCTCGGGAAGATAATCTTCTCTATCTTCTTTTCTCTATGAGCTGCTATGGTGCAGCGGTTAGAGTGCAGTACTGCAGGCTACTTCTGCGGCTGCCAGCAGTTCAGCAGTTCGATTCTCACCATCTCAAGGTTGACTCAGCCTTCCATCCTTCCGAGGTCAGTAAAATGAGGACCCAGATTGTTGGGGGCAAGATGCTGACTCTGTAAACTGCTTAGAGAGACCTGTATAGCACTATGAAGTGGTATATAAGTCTAAATGCTATTGCTACTGTTATTGCTATTACCTGTACATTGTCTAAATATGACTGTTATAACTGGATTGTACCATTCAAATAGCAAGAGAAGCTCATTAATAGAGTGGGTCTTTTCAAATTAAATGACTTTCTCTCTTCCAAATAAAGAGAAGAAGAAGAAGATAAACAGGAGAAATCTCTGAAAACAGTGTTTCTAACCTTCTGCCCAGGAAGTCAGCTTTCCATCGGTGGGAAGTCTGATTTATAGAAATAAAAATCGTGGAACTTCATCTCAGTCATAACTGTACACGCAGCCAGCAGTTTACAATCTGAGAAGTAGACCAACATTGTTGCTGTTTGGAGTCAGATCGTTGTATTGTAGCAATTGAATACAACTGAGTCAGAGGATGGAAGGGATTTTATTTTCATGCTCTTTTCTCCTGTAAACCTTCCTTAACCTGCCACTTTATCTCGCCCTGGAGATTCATAGCCGCTAAATGTATTGTTTGCTTCTCCTTTGTGTGCTGCTGTTCAGTGCTACAAGCTCTGCTTTATTTGCTGTGCTGAGCGTGCCGATCCTTCCTTGCGATATTACTATCCTTGGAAATCCCACAGGTCAATTTAACTCCTTTCCAGCATCCCAGCACGTACCCATTAGGCTAGGCTGACTCTGGCATTCTTTCAAGCATAGTATGCATTTGCTTTTGCTATACGTAAGCTCTTCGTCTGAATTTTAGTTAGCTGAGTTTTAATTTTCCTCATTGTGATGGGAAACAAGATAAAGCCAACCAGCCCCCACCTATTCCTTTAGGCCTCTCAATTTTCCTCTCTTTCACAGTCTCTCTCTCTCTCTCTCTGCACACTTGCACTACGTAGTAATTGTGGCTAGGCAAAATGAATAAACAACTTTACCAGAGGAGCAGAAGGAAGTGGGAAATAAAAAAATGAAGCTGGTTCAAAATGTATCTTTTGGCTACCATTGCATGCCGGGCAGTGGTGGGATTCAATTTTTTTTTTACTACGGGTTCTGTGGGCGTGGCTTGGTGGGTGTGGCAGGGGAAGGATACTGTAAAATCTCCATTCCCCTCCCCAATCCAGGGGAAGGTGACTGCAAAATCCCCATTTCCTCCTGATCAGCTGGGACTCGGGAGGCAGAGAAGAGATGGGGACGGGGCCAGTCAGAGGTGGTATTTACCAGTTCTCCGAACTACTCAAAATTTCCCCCACCAGTTCTCCAGAACTGGTCAGAACCTGCTGAAACCCACCGCTGATGCCGGGGTGTCCACAACACTATAAAAAAGGGGGCTGGGCTTTGATTTATTTATTTATTTTATTTATTGATTGATTGCATGGTCCCGATGGACAACTTGACTTTTTTGACCTTCTCCCTGTGGATATCTCTCATATGTGTGCACATACACGCTGCCACCTACCTTCTTTGACATTCTCAGTGGAAATGTTACTTGTGTACACATATACAACACACTCCCAGGCATGCATATACAGACAACTGGGGAATGCTGTCAGAACAATAATTTGAGATTACAACTTGAGTTGTGCAGGAATAAATAAAAATGAGATCCAGACAGCTGTAAGGAAAGTAGAAATATTTATTCCTAAAAGCAAAACAGTTTGCTTTTAGGGGCAGACTGCCAAGTAATGGGGTACTGCGGCAGATTTTTATAGGGGGAACTTGTCCAAGGTGTCACATGCTGATGTGGGCGTGGTTTGTTTGTTTGTTTTTGTCTGTGTAGGTATGCTAATTCTTGGGAACATGCAGTTGTTCTGGGAGACATAATTTAATTAATTCTGTTTGTGTTTTCAGACCTTATCCTTTGATATGTGGATTAGGTCTGGGTAACTTAGTTGGGGGGGTTTGAGGAAGGGATTTCCCCCCCCCCCGTTTACTATTTTTACTTGATTAATTTAATTTCAGCTTGTGAAACACTTGTGGCTTTAATGTAAGGCTGAGCACACGGAGAAGTGATCTCATTCATGTGGCTGTTGTTTGGATGTTTGTGTTTTGCCTTTTGCTTATAGAAGCAGTTCATCATGGAGGAAGGGAGCTTAGATTTGTCACCCTGGATCTCTCTGGTTGATTGTTTTATACTGTTTTATTTACTGTAATTTTAAAACGGTATACAGCAGGGGCGTCAAATTCGATTTCATTGAGAGCCACATCAGGTTTTTTTTTTTTTTAATTTGATTTATATGCCGCCCTTCTTCGGAGACTCAGGGCAGCTTACAATGCGTTAAGCAATAGCCTTCATACTTTTGTATATTTTTTTACAAAGTCAGCTTATTGCCCCCACAAACTGGGTCCTCAATTTACCTACCTTAGAAAGGATGGAAGGCTGAGTCAACCTTGAGCCTGGGGAGATTCGAACTTACTAATTGCAGACAGCTGGAGTTAAATTACAATGCATTAGTCTGCTGAGCTATCCAGGGTTGTGTTTGACCTCGGGGGACTGGGCTGGGAATTGCCAGGGTGGGCATGGTTAGCTCAACATCACTCATGTCGGGGGTGCCTGTGGCAGCCCTAGCGCTCTGCCAGCAAAAACGGACTCCCGAGCTGTTTTCGGCTGCCACTGTCTCCTGCAACGAAGCACCGTGGGCCGCTCCTTTGCTTTTTATAAAGGGGGGGGGGGCAGATCTAAGTACCCCGCAGGCCGGCTCCAGCTCCAGCTCCAGGACCTTGAGTTTGATGCCCCTGGTATACAAGATCAGTGGTGCAGATATAGTAAAAAAGACAGGTAAGAAAGAAGGATATATAGAGATAGACTCTTTCAAAGTTTTGAAGAAACTTCATCTATTTCATTAAATGGTATTCTGTATTATATCACCACTCCAGGAAAGGGATCTGCTTTCTAGCTATAACAGGCCAGGCTTCCTATTGATCTGAAAGTCCCAAAGGTGCTTTTTTCAAAAGACAACTGGATTTTGTTTTTCCTTGAAGATATTTTGCTTCTCATCCAAGAAACTTCCTTGGTTCTGTTGGAGGAACCTCTATTCCATGGAGGATAGAAGGATTTATTTTTTGGAAATCTGTTCATAACTCCTGCACCATTTAAAGGGTATTCATCCCAAATTGCATCGCTAAATCTCTATGGAGATTCTCAGTCATTCAGGTCATGGTTGTCTCAAAGGTGCTTCTTCAAAAGGCAACTGACTGAGAATCTCCATAGAATATATTGTACATGCAGATAGTAGAATTCTCAGTCTGGAAAAATTTGGTCTATAGGTAAAGGTAAAGATTTCCCCTTTCCAGTCATGTCTGACTCTAGACACCGGTCACCAACTGGTGGTCCATGGACCACTGGTGGTCCGCAAGAAAATTTTGCTGGTCTGCAGAAAATTTATTTGCATTTTTTATATTGCATTAAATCAGGGGTCCTCAAACTACGGCCCTTGGGCTGGTTACATGCAATGACCGTTTGTGTTACTGCAGAGTCTCCCCCTTTGGGATCTTCTTGTGTGGATCGGAGGGGAGAAGAAATTCCTACTTGGGGTCTGCTTCAGCTTCCTGGTGCAGGGCTTTGGGCGAAGGCTGGAGGGAAGTGCTGCTGGTGGCAAAGAGCCGGAGGGCCTTGTTCCAGTGGGACTGCCTCATGGCCTGGAACTGACTGACCATCTCAGCCCACTGAACCTCTGGGCACCAATACCTGGCTTTACACTCCCGCAGGTCTTCCTTCTGCTTGGAAAGCCTATGCTCGTAGTCCTCAGTGAGGTGTTTCTGCTGAGCTTCCTTCTCGGCCAGATCCAATTTGAACAGAGCTGTTTTGCCAACTCTTTCTTGTGGTGGCTGCTTAGCTCCAACAACTGTTTGTTTGTTTATTTATTTATTTATTTATTTATTTATTTATTTATTTATTTATTATATTTCTATACCGCCTTTCTCCCGTAGGACTCAAGGTGGTGTACAGTCAAGAAAAATATAGACACACAAACATCATAAAATTGCTAATTAAAATTATTACTTAGTTTGGTCAATTAAATAAAACACAGAATTAGATCACATTTAAAAAATCATTCACATGTTCATATGTTTAGCCCCGCCTGTTGGAACATCAGGGTCTTGAGGGCACGGCGGAAAGCACGGAGATCAGGGATATTCCGTATCTCCGGGGGCAGTTCATTCCAAAGGGTTGGAGCCCTCACAGAGAAGGCCCTCCCCCTGGGAGTTGCCAATCGACATAATTTGACTGACGGTACCCTGAGTAGTCCCTCCCTGTGAGAACGAACTGGTCAGTGGGAGGCTATTGGTGGCAAAAGACGGTCTCGTAGGTACCCAGGTCCTAAGCCATGGAGCGCTTTAAAGGTGATAACTAACACCTTGAATTGCACCCGGAAGACCACCGGGAGCCAGTGCAGCTCGCGTAGGAGAGGTGTTACATGGGCGTAACGAGCTGCGCCCATAATCAGCCGCGTGGCTACGTTCTGGACCAGTTGGAGCCTCCGGGTGCTTTTCAAGGGGAGCCCCATGTAGAGAGCATTACAGCAGTCCATACAGGAGGTAACTAGGGTATGAGTGACCGTGCGCAAGACGTCCCGATCCAGAAAGGGACACAACTGGCGGATCAGGCGAACCTGATAAAAGGCACCCCTGGCCACGGCCATCAAATGATCTTCTAAAGATAGCCGTGAATCCAGGAGGACACCCAAGTTATGGGTCCTCTCTGTGGGGAGTAAGATCTCATCCCCTATTGTCAGTGATGGTACCAGCTGACTATACTGGGACGCCAGAAGCCACATCCACTCGGTCTTGGAGGGGTTGAGTCTGAGCTTGTTTCTCCCCATCCAGATCTGCACGGCCTCCAGGCAACGGGACATCACAGCAAGGGCATCATTGGGGTGGTCTGGGGAGGAGATGTATAGCTGTGTGTCATCAGCATACTGATGAACACTCACCCCGAAACCATGGATGATCTCGCCTAGTGGTTTTACATAAATGTTGAACAGAAGGGGTGAGAGGACTGACCCTTGCGGCACCCCACAAATAAGGTGCCTCGAGGTCGACCTCTGCCCCCCTGCCAACACAAACTGCGAACGATCAGAGAGGAAGGAGGAGAACCACCAAAGCACGGTGCCCCCTATTCCTAACCCCTCCAGCCGGTGCAGTAAGATACCATGGTCAATGGTATCAAAAACCGCTGAGAGATCTAATAGGACCAGGATAGAGGAGCAACCTCTGTCCCGAGCCCTCCAGAGATCATCCACCAATGCGACCAATGCCGTTTCCGTGCTGTATCGTGACCTGAAGCCCGACTGGAACGGATCCAGATAGACAACTTCATCCAGGTATCGGGCTAGTTGTCGCGCCACCACACTCTTAACTCTAGTTGTCGCTTCCTGTTGGGGCCCTAAGGAGCCCAGGTGGGGAGGCGAGGAGTGTCTGGGAGGGGAGGGGCAAGTAGAGGCCAGCAAGGCACCCCTCAATGTGAATGACATTGAGTTGACAATGCCCACCCAGTCACATGACTGTCTAGCCATGCCCACCCAGCAGATCATATTAGTGGTCCGTGGGATTTAAAATTATGAATTTAGTAGTCCCTGAGGTCTGAAAGGTTGGTGACCTCTGCTCTAGGAGGTGAGGCTTATCTCTGTTTCTTAGCCGAGGGAGTCAGCATTGTCTGAAGACACTTCTCTGGTCATGTGGCCAACATGACTATATGCCGAGACACACAGAACATTGTTATCTTCCCACCGAAGTGGTATGTATTAATCTACTTGCCATTTGCATTCTTTCGAACTGCTAGGTAGGCAGGAGCTGGGACAGACTTCGTTGTCTATACCACAGCTCTTCATCCAGTGGTGGGATTCAACCAGTTCGCACCACTTCGGGAGAACCGGTTGTTAAATTTCTGAGCAGTTTGGTGAACTGGTTGTTGGAAGAAATCATTAGGGCAGAGAACCGGTTGTTAAATTAGTTGAATCCCACCACTGCCCATGTCCCAAGGTCGTTCTCACATACCATGAGATGCTCACTACCAACTGAAACTGATCTGGGAGAGTGTTCCACGTAAAGTAAGACGTGTGTACCAAGAATAAGCTTTTTGGGGGGGGGGTGAAAGTACCGCATAACAAACCTTTAGCAGACATGCAACGGAAAAATGGGCAATCCCACAAGATCTTAGTTGATGGGCAGGTTCCTTTTGGAGAATGCATTAGTTCCATTTGCTCAATATGTTGCTTCAGTAATAGCAGCCACTGCTTTCACGTATACGCTTTGCTTCATTATTGCTTGCAGCATTGATTAATCAATTAATCGAAAGGCAAAAAAAGATCCCCCCCCTTTTGTGGGTTGGGGGAAACAGACAAAAAAAAAAGCACACAATTTCTCATCCTCTTTAGAGATAAATTGCCAGAGGGAAACGGGATAACTTGCTTTTCTTTATGAGATCTAAGCATACAAAGAATTAGTAATCACTTAATTAATAATTGTAGTTGTTGAAAGAATGTGGAGCCCTAGAGGGGAAGGCAGGTAGAACTCTATGGCAGAAAAGCAGGTGTTCCTTATGAATAAACAATAGTACGAAACCTTAAGGGATGCCGGTGAAGTAAAGAGAAGCTATAGAAAATGCAAAGATGCCAAATGCAACTAAGGATTTCTCATTATGTATCGTATTTACATGTCGTCCTTGACTCACGATCATAATTTGGAGCAGACTTTTAGTTGCTAAGCAGAGCGGTTGTTAAAGTAGTAGTACCCAGTTTTACAACCTTTTTTGGTTGTAAAGCGAATCCAACTTCCTCCATTGATTTTGCTTGTTGGAAGCTGGCTGGGAAGGCTACAAATGGCAATCACATGACCTCAGGATGCTGCAACCATCATACCTCCCTGCCAGTTAAGAAGCGTGGTGGTTTAATGGTGCCTGAGATGGTCTCTGCTCCAGAGGTTTGAGTTCTAGCACTGTGTGCTGGGTGAGCTCCTATCACTCGCCTCAGCTTCTGTCTTCCTAGCAGTTCTAAAGCATGTTCTTTGTGAGAGCATAGAATAGAATAGAATAGAATAGAACAGAATAGAATAGAATAGAATAGGAGTAGAGTAGAGTAGAGTGGAGTAGAGTAGAACAGAACAGAACAGAACAGAACAGAACAGAATAGAGCTTGAATGAGCCCTAGTAGCGCAGCAGACTAAAGCACTGTTATTAACATCAGCTGCCTGCAATTACTGTAAGTTCAAATCTCACCAGGCTCAAGGTTGACTCAGCCTTCCATCCTTTCTAAGGTAGGTAAAATGAGGACCCAGATTGTGGGGGCAATAAGCTGACTTTGTATAAAATATACAAAAGTATGAAGGCTATTGCTTAACGCATTGTAAGCCACCCTGAGTCTCCGGAGAAGGGCGGCATATAAATCAAATCAAAAAAAAAAAAAAAAGGTTCTAGGAAGTCTTGTAGTCCAGCTCCCTGCTCAAGCAGGAGAAGTGGTTGTCTAGTTTCTTCTTAAAAACCTCCAGTGATGAAGTGTCCAAGATTTCTGAAGGCAAGCTATTTCACTGGTTAATTGTCCTCACTGTTGGGAAGTTTCTCCTTAATTCTAGGTTGCTTCTCTCTTTGGTTAGTTTCCATCCATTGTTTCTTGTCCTGCCCTCTGGTGCTTTGTAAAATAATTTGACCCCCCCCTTTGATGGGGAGACAAGTTGGTGCTCCATGCAGGTGGTCAGATTACTGCTGGCTCTGAAACTTACCAGTTGTGGTGCCTGTTTGCAAGGCAGCTCCGGGGAAGGGAGGGGGGGGGGGCTTGGATGATGCTACAGGAAGAACTGCTCCTCTTTCTTTCTGGTGCAAAACCCGCTTCACATTCTATACAATTGTATTGAAAACCTCTATATTGCATTAATATTGCACTATACAGTAGAATTCAATATAGTTACTGTTCTGGGGTAGAAGCTGTTTTTCAGCCTATTTGTCCTTTTTATTGCCCTGTACCGTCTGCCAGATGGTAATAGTTCAAAAAAAGGGTGCCCAGGATGAGATGGATCTTTAAGAATGTTTTGAACTTTCTTAAGGCAGCGGGAGCTATAAAGCTCTTCCAAAGAGGGGAGAAGGCAACCAGTGATCCTCTGGGCAATGATGTTAATCCTCTGGAGTGCTGTCCTATCTGCCACTGTGCAATTGGCAAACCATACACAGGTGCAGTAAGTTAAAATACTCTCTATGGTGCAACGGTAGAAGGTCACCAGCAGTTTTTCATTCACTTGTTGTTTCCTGAGAAGTCTCAGGTAGTATAATCTCTGCTGGGCCCTTCTGACCAGTGTTGCAATGTGAGTGTCCCACATTAGGTCCTCTTTTATGATAACACCCAGAAACTTAAAATTAGCCACTTGTTCCACTTGGTCTCCATTGATAACCAAGGGCTGGATGCAGTGATGGATTGCTACCGGTTCGGCCCAGATTGGGCAAACTGGTAGCAGTGGTGGCAGGAGGCTCTGCCCACCTGCCCAGATGCTTCTGTGCATGCACAGAAGCATTGCACGCACCCACGAGCAAACTGGTAGCGACGGTTTTTGAAATTTGCCCCTGGCTGGATGTCTGATCTATTCCTTCTATAGTCCACTATAAGCTCCTTGGTCTTACTGGTATTAAGGACCAAGTTATTGTCTCCGCATCACAAAAGCAACCGGTCCACCTCATCTCAATAGGCAGACTCATCCCCCCCACCTTGATCACTAAACAAATGGTTCTAAGTTGAGGACTACCTGTGCTAGGTATTAGTGGGGGAGTATTACCCAGATATACTTATTATTGTTCTATACAACCTTCCCCACTATGATAACCTCCACTTGTGCTGGGTTTATATCTTTCATGCTATAATTGGGGTAGGGACTTCTGGAAGACATCAGTTTTCTAGATGAAGAGAGGCCATAACTTGCAGAAGCGTAAACCACTGATTCTTAAGTGGGAGATCTCTGTGCAATGCAAACTTCCTTTTCCCAGTAAATATATGCACAACAAGTGTGGGCTGCTGATGTCTTTCTTTTCATTGACATTTGTCATGTAAAAGCATTTGTTAGTTCTGGATACATTTGTTTCAGGGCTTTGGAACAATCTGATACCTAAAAGGCACGTGTGCATCCTTTTGTCTTCCTTTGGATGGAAACATTGGAAACAAGAGAAGCCTCAGACGATGATTGAATAGGTGAAGTAGAGAATTCTCAGAGACAACCCATAGCCATTCCATCAGTCAGTCACCAAGCTAAGAAATACCACACTGAAACCTTCAGAATTTCTCAGAATTTCTCTTCTCCTTCGAAATACGTATGTATGTATGTATGTATGTATGTACGTACGTACTTATTTATTTATTTATTTATTTATTTATTTATTTATTTAATTACTTACTTACCTACTTACTTATTTGTCAAATATGTACAAGATAACAGGTATAAAGATAAACATGGACATGAACATAGGAAATGAGTACAAATAAATGGGAACAGTAGGACAGGGACGTGAGGCACGCTGGTGTGCTTATGCATGCCCCCTTTACGGACCTCTTAGGAATGGGGTGAGGTCCATGGTAGACAGTTTAAGGTTGACACTGTGAGGGTTTGAGGATGTAACAACGGAGTTGGGTAAAGCATTCCAGGCGTTGACCACTCTGTTGATGAAGTCGTATTTTCTGCAATCGAGTTTGGAGCGGTTTACCTTGAGTTTATATATACTGTTTTCCCGAGTATTATTGAGGTTGAAGCAAATTTTCTTTCATTGGATTGAATGAGAATTGGTGGGAGGGGAGAAGATGAAACCTGCTTGAGAATATCTGTGCCCAACACTACTACCAGGGTTTGGGGGTTTTTTTTGACTCAAAGGATACATCATGTTATGACAGAAATAGATTTCCTGCTTCTGCGAGAGATTAGATTTGATAGTGTCCCAGTTCAACGATTCTGTTTGGAAATGTAGTAGCTATGTTTAAACAATGTCACCTTGCATGTCAAACACTTTTTTTTTTTAATTTTTGCTTATCTATAAGCAACATCTCTCCGGTTGTTTCAAATAGATCATATTCATAGATTGGACTCACACACTGTTCTAAACTATGTCATAAACTATGGTTTACCAACGAGAATAGCTGCTGTAGATCTGTAGATTATGTAAAGACATGACATGGTTTGCTAAGTTTGGTATAGAACAACGTACAAACTCAGCCACTGTGGCTTGTGACACACAATTTCTGATTTAATGTTATATATGAATCATCGTAATTTGATTAAACCGTAAGTTAGTGCAATGTGGAAACTTATTTATGGGGCGCATATGTGTAAACCCTAATGCATTGCATCAATCCTACATTTATCCTTGAAATACTGTTTGGTTAGGTTTTACAGGGCGCTAGTTAAAATAAATGACTTGAAATCATGAGAGACTATTATTTCAAGTTGGAAATAAATGTAGTTTTAAAAAACGAATGTACATTTTTTCTGGTGTAGACCAGCAACCCGCAACCTTTATGGAACTACGGATTGGTTTTTCCATGAACTGGGGTGGTGGTGGTTTTGGGCACTGCCTAGATACTGCACATGCGCAGATGAAGTTTTGCCAGCTTGCGTAGGTCATGCGCAGGTCGTGGACTGGTACTAGTTTGTGGCCTGGGGGTTGGGAACCTCTGGTGTGGACAATATATTTTAGATATTTTCCCCCAAATAATTATTAAGTTCCCAGTTTTACTTTATTAGCACAGCCCATATGTCAGCCAATTTGGTGTAGTTATGGCAGTCCTTCCTCTCTGTAATGATACGTGGGAAAGACTTTGGAAGACTGGGCAAAGAGATGCTGCCTAGGGAATGGTCATATTAAGATAGAGCACAGCCTGAAGCTGGATAGCGGGTGGGGCAACGGGCTCAGAAAGGACCCACCCTAGTTTCTTGGGCTGTAAGGCTCAGTGGCTAAGACGCTGAGCTTGTCGATCGAAAGGTCAGCAGTTCAAGGGCTTGAATCCCTAGTGCCGTGTAATGGAGTGAGCTCCCGTTACTTGTCCCAGCTTCTGCCAACCTAGCAGTTCAAAAGCATATTAAAAATGCAAATAGAAAAATAGGAACCACCTTTGGCGGGAAGGTAACAGTGTTCCATGGGCCTTTGGCGTTCAATCATGCCGGCCACATGACCACGGAGACGTCTTCGGACAGCGCTGGCTCTTTGGTTTAGAAATGGAGATGAGCACCACCCCCTAGAGTCGGGAATGACTAGCACATATGTGCGAAGGGAACCTTTACCTTTTAGAAGAGACAGTGGGACAATTTTACTGTCTGACTTACAAGAGTGATACTAGCCTTATTGGGTAGACCAGATGGGAAATGTGACAAATAAATTACCAGTAATTCTACTTTATTGTAAAGTTACCTTAACAGAATTAGGATACCCCTCAAGGAAAGCCTTCAGAAAAGATATCGAAAATTCGAAGGAGGCTGCAGTCTCAAATTGGTAGGCTAGGGATGCTGTGAGACAGATAGTCACTGATTCAAAGAATATCAGACAAAGCTGGAAGAATTATATTCCTGTTGAGGTTCTGTAGACTGATTATTTGTGTATCCTACCATTTAATTTGTCTATGGAGATTCTTTGTCACCCAGATCATAGTTGTCCCAAAGGTGCTTTTTCAAGAGGCACCTGGACTTTCATGTTTTTCTTTGAAGATGTTTCGCTTTTCATCCAAGAAGCTTCAAGAAACAAGAAAGTTCAGTTGCCTCTTGAAAAAAGCACCTTTGGGACTACCATTTAATACTTAGCCATTTGCTATTCCTCAGACTGCTTAAAACCTATTAATGCTAATGGTGCTTAAATAGCCTAGCTTTAAGTAGGACTATAACAAAATGAAATTGTGATTGCAAAGTTGACTTTGGGGAGCAATTTGGCAACAACTGACCATTCTGAGAAATAATAATAATAAAAAAAGAAGACAAATAGGTCATCTTCATGTTTTCATTTATATCCAAAGGTAGCAGGTTGAAATGAGTCACTGATCTATGACAATGACCTTGAATTAACAGAAAAGAGAGAGGAGGTAAAGCAGCAACTACCACCTGTTTGGGAGTGTGGTATTGCTCACAAAGGGCATACATTCTTTGAAGACACAAAGTAATTAAAACAACGTGAACCAAGTAGCAGAATATAAAATGTACTCAAAAATACTTGATGGGAAACTTATATTATTGCCTAACTTTAAGTCATTCATTTAATATGCAAATTCTTCCTCCGCCAATCTTTTCCAAAATATGTAAGAGAATCCCCTGTAGAAGGTAGTGGCATTATTGGACCATGGGGTATGTCCCTCAGCTATATAGACTTTTAGGATGATGTTGATGCAACAATCCTGGAGTGCTTGTATTATGAGATAGCCAGAGGGGGTATTCAGCTGGTTCTGACTGGTTCTGGAGAACCGGTAGAGGAAATTTTGAGTAGTTCGGAGAACCGGCAAATACCACCTCTGGCTGGCCCCAATCTAGTCCCAGCTGATCAAGTCCCAGCTGATAGGCTGGGTCTTCTTTTGTTGCCCTGCACACAGAGCTGGAAAGCAGGTTAGTGGGGTGGGGAAGGAATGGAGATTTTACAGTATCCTTCCCCTGGAGTGGGGTGGAAATGGAGATTTTACGATATCCCTCCCCTGGAACGGAGTGGAAATGGAGATTTTACAATCTCTTTCCCCTGGAGTAGGGTGGAAATAGAGATTTTACAGTATCCTTTCCTTCCCCTGGAGTGAGGTGGGGTGGGGTAGAAATGGAGATTTTACAGTATCCTTCCCCTGGAGTGAGGTGGAAATGGAGATTTTATAGTATCCTTCCCCTGGAGTGGGTGGGAATGGAGATTTTGCAATATTCTTCCCCTGCCATGCCCACCAAGCCATGCCCACCAAGCCACGCCCACAGAACTGGTGGTAAAAATTTTTGAATCCCACCACTGGAGATAGCCTACACTTAACCAGTCTTACTGCAAAGCCCAATGTATACTTATATGTTGTTGAACATTCAGTTTGCTCTCTTTGCATCTTATTCTCTTGTCCTGCATGTCAATATGAGAGTACTTCTACACCAGAGCATTTTCACCATCATAATTCACTCCTATATTTCTTGAAAGCACTGTAAAGCTGACTTGCACAAATCCCTCCAAACTTGAAGCATTGAGAACAATACTATGGCAAGACACTAGATAGCAGCAAAGAGATATTAAAAATGACAATTCTTTGCTGCCATCTAGTGGTCAGTCAGATTTTTGTAGCCCAAATATGGCAGCCCTCAGCTGGACAAAGAGCAGGACAAAATAAGCCAACCGTTTTCTGTTCTTATACGGGAAAATATTATATTTTTTCAGTATATCATTAGGTAATTATGAATTATAGAATATATGATACAATTTTAAAGTTTAAATGTTATTATTAAACTCAAAACTAAACGTGAATATACAGAAAATCAAGTCAACATAGTATAAATGCTGATTATGTGCTGTTGTAAATTCAATCCATGTTGCTAAGACTGTTCTAATTTAGATATTTAGATGTTATGCAAAGCTGAAGTGGAACTGAATTCTGTCTAAGACTGATTGTTAAGGTAAGTCTTAATGTCAAACATTGAAATTTCCTCCTAGGTCTTAGCCATGTGTACCAATGAAAGGATCAATCAAACTTTCCAATAAATGTACAGAATATCCCTGCAGCAATTAACATATACAAAGCTAATTTAGTGTATTGAAGGTGTCTTGGATATGTTCACTGCCTTGAGTTATTTGTAAAAATAATAAAGGAGGGATACAAACCAACAAACTAACAAATATATGTCTACCTGGCCTAGATCAAATTTAGCATGTCTGGTTTCCCTGACTAAGGCAGTGGTGGTATTCAGCTGGTTCTATCTGGTTCGGGCGAATCGGTAGTGGCGGCTGCGGGAGGCTCCGCCCACCCGCCCAGACATAATCACGTCCCTTTTTTTTTTTTTTTAATTTGATTTATATGCCGCCCTTCTCCGGAGACTCAGGGCGGCTTACAATGCGTTAAGCAATAGCCTTCATACTTTTGTATATTTATACAAAGTCATCTTATTGCCCCCACAAACTGGGTCCTCAATTTACCCACCTTAGAAAGGATGAAAGGCTGAGTCGACCTTGAGCCTGGTGAGAATTGAACTCTCAGTAATTGCAGGCAGCTGGATGTTAAATGCTGCTTTAGGAGGCATTAGCCTCCTACGCCACTCAGGCTCCTTTTACACTATGCACATGCATAGAAGGTCCTGCACCAGGGGTGGGTTCTAAAATCTTTTACTACCGGTTCTGTGGGCGTGGCTTATTTTGCGGGCGTGGTTTGATGGTCATGTGACAAACAATTCTTTAGGATTTAGCAGAGGTACTAGTCTACCAGGCTTTTAACTGCTTGCAAAGCCATACCAGTCTACCCATTTGTTTTTGGAACGCACTAGTCTACCACCACACTGCCTTTTACCGCTGATCAGCTGTAGGGCGGCCCTTTGAAGTGCCGCGGCAAGAGTTTTTGCCACTCTGCCACTCTGCCATCACCGAGAGCATCAGAAACCGCTTTCAGGCAGCTTGGCCTCAATTGCCAATCTACCACCACCGAGTGGTTTATAAGGAGCGGATCGGTTCTAGCCGATCAGTTGGGAGGCTTCTTGACTTCTCAATTTAAAGCTAAGGTATCTTGTTTTTTTCCCCCTCTTCTTTGTCAAGTGAGCCCTGATTTTTTCCTTCTAGTCGATCAGCTGGGACTCAGGAGGCAGCGAATAGATTGGGAGGTGGTATTTACCGGTTCTCCGAACTACTCAAAATTTTCACTACCGGTTCGCAAGAACCTGGGAGAACCAGTAGCAACCCACTACTGTCCTGCACATGAGTGGAGCAAGTATGTGCATGCGCTCACATTTGCGAACCAGTAGCGAAGGTAAGTGAATACCACCCCTGGGCTAAGGCCATAATTTTAAAAACTGGTTTGATGTCTTAGGTTTGATTTCTAATTTGTTTGCTGCCCTGAATTGCTATGAATTGGGTACCTTATAAATTTAAATGATAAACAAAAACAATTCTTTGTCTTTTCATCTCTCAGAGAAAGTTGGAGTAGCAAATAGGGATACAATGCATGGTTAGCCATTTCCACATTATATGGCAAGCCTTATTTACAATTTTCTCCAGTCCAAATAGAAGAACATCAAAATGGCACATTTGTGAAAGAAGTGCTTGTGGTTTGAAGCGAAAAAAAGGGAAAAAAGAAGCCCATAAATATACACACGACAGATATTGGTACCATTTGTCTTATTTAAATGCAATTGATCACTTGATATATCAACCCCAAAATGGCTTTGGAAAAGACCAGGGGGAAAAGATCAATTGCATTGGAGGGTAGGATAACTCAAAAGTCTAAAAGAATTGATAAGAAGCCTGGGGAATACAATGCTATAAAGGGGTTGATTAAAATAGAGCGAACCATAAAGGGAATTGGCACACAACCTTAACATCAAATGATACTATCTAACGTTTGAACAATAGTTAAAATCAGCAGGGGATAAATCTACAAAGAAGCCTTGGAAATATGTTTAACACATGGGTCATATGAGCTGTAATTATCAGGGGGTCTTTTGTTAGCTGTGTTATTTGAGTAGTAGCATGGCAAGGCCTACATAATCCGGTTGAGCGTTAAATGTGGGCCCTTCTGCATGGAATGCCGATACTTTACTGCCAAGCAATGCTGCTGTCAGGGTTCCAAGTAACAACCCCAATGAAAGAAAACTCCAAAGCTCAAAGTTCCTTTGTACTGAAGATGTCATATTGGCACATCTGGGAAAACCCGAATCTGAAAGTTTCCAGCTTTTCCCCACCCAAGTGAAAGTTCAAGTCCCTGCCCAGCACCCTCATGTCCATCACATGAACCAATCATCCACCATCCAAACTGGAGACCCCTCCCAATCATCTGACTCCAGATGCCAGGGCAATGAGTCCTTGACTCTCTGAGAAAGGAATGTTAATTTGACTACATATCACCCATACTCTATGCAATTCCCCCTCCCAGAATATGTGGCAGGCCTGAAGGCCCAAATATAAAAGATGGCTTCTAGGTCTGACAGCTGCCTTCCCTTCTGTAAATCTGCCCAAAATGCCTCTATTCATCTAATTACACCAGGGATGGGGGACCTGGCCCTTTGATGACCTGTGGATTTCAACCCCCAGAATTCCTGAGCCAGCTTTTCCACAAGTCATCAAAGGGCCATGGTTCCCCATTCCTGAATTACACAATGACACCTTCATGAAAAAAATGTACCATATTTTTCAGAGTATAAGACAAACCTTTTTTCCCCCAAAAGAGGGTGAAAATCTGGATGCGTCTTATACTCCGAATGTAGCCCCACCCAGCCTCTCAAATGAAGGTTTCAGAGGCTGAAAAAAGCCTCAGAAACGAAGCTTCAGAAAAAAAGTCTCCAAACAGAGCTTCATAAAAAAAAGCCTCTGAAACAGAGCTTCAGAAAAAACTTTGTTTCAGAGGCTTTTTTTCTGAAGCTCTGTTTCGGAGGCTTTCAGAGGCAGGAAATTTTTTTTTTTCTGAAACAGAGTTTCAGAAGTTTCAGAGGCAGAAAAAAAAGTAAGGCACAGAGCTCACAACCAACGAACCTGTTGCTAAAATTCACCTCTGGGAACAGCTGATTGGGGATATTCTGGGAGGCTGATCTACCCGCCAATCAGCTTTTTTCTTATTTTCCTCCCCAAAAACTAAGGTGCATCTTATACTCCAGTGCATCTTATATTCTGAAAAATACAGTATGTTAGGTCTTGTTTACAATATCATTCTGCTGCATTTTTAGCAAGCGGATTACGGTGCTTAAGCGGTTCAGATTTAGTGCTGGAACAATTATATGATGTTTTCAGTGGAATAGTGGAATATTACCAGTAGGTGTTCTCAAAAAAATGAGTTGACTATGCAGGCGGAACCTGAAACACACTTTAATTCTGTGACAAAATGAAGGCATTTCTTTGGAAACTGTTATTTGCCAGGAGGAGAATATGAACTCCTCTGGATGTTATCAGTGGCAGAAAGAGATAATTTGGTCTCCTGAAACATCTTGCGTGCAGATCCCTGCTGATGCATTGTTCACAGACTGCTGGGTTAAAAGTCATCCAGGTCATTGTGAAGCTGGGTTGTTTCAAGCTCTGAAACAAAATCCAAAAAGCCTGTTTTTGTTAGATGTACCTGCTATAAAAGCAGCCGAAGCTCAATTGGAAGTATCTCCATGGATGTCAGTGGGACTGAATAACGTTTTCACAGGTAGGGTTCCAATTTAGTAATCTTTTCAAGGCATCTAGAGCACATTGCCAAGGGGAGGTAATAACTGAGAAATACAGCCAAGACTGGAGTACTTTAAACAACCAGGTTTAATGTGCAGTAATAGGATGTTGACAAAGCAAAAATCCCAGCTCACTACTGTGGTAGAATTTAACTGGGTTGACTTGGCAACAGTGATCAAAATTAAGAGATGGTATACTTGTATAGCATGTAAGAATCTGTGCTGGAAAGCTTACATTAGTACCTGTTTTCCGATTTCCTAAAAGTTTTCTTTTGCTGGCTTTTATTTTTCTTCCTTGGGATACTTTAATTTTTTCCCCCCAGTTTCTTTTGGTGATTTTATTTTTGAGTTAATTTATTGTTAAGAGGCACTGTTCTTTCAGTTACTCATCTTTTAATTATCCTGTGATCTTGCTGGATGGGCTTTCCCCTCCCCCCCAATCTCAAAATCCCATGGAAAGATTTCCTATCATCTCTTAGGATCTAAATGAAGTATGAACTCTGACAAGGTTACAAATGGGATATTTAATATATCTCCAAAAATAGAAGAAGTTAAAATGAAACATCCACCACATTGAAGGCAACTGCACAAAAAAAATAAAATAAAAATAAAAATCAAACATCAGGAGTGGTTGATCGTTCTTTCTTTGCCCTTTGTCCCTATTTCTACAGTGTTCACGAGAGAGGCAGATTGTAAATATCACTGATAAAGTGTCAGGAGTTCTTCTGAAGCAGGCTTTTTTCCATGAGGGTTTTAGATGGCCAATCTAGTTCAGTGGCTCCGCTTCATCAAAATCTTTGGCAGCTAAAGTGCTTGGTCAAACTGAGTAAGACATAATGATCAAACAACTTCTCAGAAATTGCTTGCCATAGGTGTCAAAGAGGCAAAGACTGAAGCACAGCAAAGAAAGTACTGTGTGTATCCAAACCTGCTTCAACAGGTGATAACAGAGCCTGTGGCTTAGAGGTTAATACATCTACCTAATATATAAGTAGCTGGGGGTTCGAATCCCAGAAGGGTATGGCTAGCTGATGAGAGCTAAACAGCTTGAAATAGAGCTATGCTATATACCCTTTATTTCTTTGTCGGTAAATATAAATTTAACACAGAAATAGTTTGTTGCGAAAGTGACTGCCTGCAAAGGATCCTGGATTGGGGCTGAAAAGACAAAAGCGGAAGCAGTAGGCACCATCCCATATTTGAGTAGACCAGGTTGCCCTGATTTTTTTTTAAAAAAAACCTTAACAGGTGATAATGTTCTCATTTTAATACTGCTGACTGGATTATCTTAGCTTTGATCCACTAAGAAAAGACCAGTTGAACCCTGTTATTCCCCTAGGATTAGTTGTTCTAGTTCCGGGAGCTAAGTATTCATAAAGGAAACAGCAAAATTGCATACTCCCCCTATCTTTATTCTGGAGTGCAAATTCCTTTGACTTGCCCTAGCAAGGGCTAAACATTCCATGATTAAACAACAAATTGGACCATATCAAGTTGAAATGAATTTTCAATATATTTTTCAGATATGAACTGCTGAGGATGAAGGTTGTCTTCTAAAAATCTTTCTTGTGGGGAGCTGTGGTTTGGAGCTATTGGTTTAGTCCAGGGGTCTTCAGCCTTGGCAACTTTAAGACTTGTGGACTTCAGCTGAGGAACTCTAGGAGTTGAAGTCCACGAGTCTTAAAGTTGCCAAGGTTGGCAACCCCTGGTTTAGCTAATGAAAGAAAACAGGAATTTATCCATCTGGAAATGTACAGTGATGGATTGGACTGTAAAAAAAGGAATGACTAACAAATATGATGCAACTGAATTCTGTCTGTTCCTAGATGCAGTGACAATTGAGTAGATATACACTGCAACTAGAAACTGGTTGATCTGAAGATACCATATTAGATTACTAATTAGAAATAGCTCAGTGCTAATTTTCTTTCTGTTATGTTTGGTATCTATCCACCATTACGTTTAAGTGAGATTAGTAACTATAGACCCAAGTAGAAATTTTTTTATCTGGAATTTAAAGTTGGGTTACAAGGGTTTTGCCCGCTGAACTAGTGAGGATCATAGCTGTTTCTCCTATAATCCTTACCAGGATTGGGGATGCAGTTTATACACTGTAGGGTTGTACATGATTCAACAATGATTTGGGGTAAGTGTTTTGGGGCCTTATGTGGGTATAAACTGATTGCTCATTAAAATAGTTAGTCTTTTTCTCAGGTGTCTGCATGAGCCTGAAAAAAGATACTCTTCATCTGACTCTCAAAGCAGCTCAACTTTTCTTTCAGGCTGGCATAGAAGATTGAATAAAAGGCTGGGTGCTTTAATGAGAGGATTTGTAGAAAGTGTAAAGTATTTGTTCTGAATCAAGTCTGGTGTGTGCATAGGCTTAAATAAATAGGAAGAGCTGATATCATGATACCTAGATGGTTAATCCCTCATTCACTTAGTATAATATCATCTGTTTAGATGAATAGGGTGGCACAATGGCTTAGCGGTTAAAGACAACTGTGCTTGTCATCTGGAAAACTGACAGCTTGGGATTTGAGACCCAGGTGTTGCACAACAGGGTGCCCCAGCTCCTGGCAACCTAGCAGTTTGAAAGCATGCAAATGCGAGTAGATAAATAGGTACCACTTGGGATTGGGAGAACGTTCCTGCATTCTGTACTTTCATGCTGGCCATATGATGTTGGAAGCATCTCTCAGACAATTGCAGGCTCCCTCAGCTGAGAATCGAAGATGAGCACTGCCCCCTTGAATTGGTGATGACTGGAAACCTCTACTTTAGATGGATAATAGCTGATTCCAAGGATTATTTCATCCGACAAAACCATGCGCTGGATCAAGAGTATTCAAAACATGTAACACTCTCTACATGGGGCTCCCCTTGAGGAGCACCCGGAGGCTCCAACTGGTGCAGAGTGCGGCCGCGCGGGTGGTTATGGGAGTGACATGGCGCTCCCATGTAACACCTCTCCTGCGCGAGCTGCACTGGCTCCCAGTGGTCTTCCGGGTGCGCTTCAAGGTTTTGGTTACCACCTTTAGAGTGCTCCATGGCTTAGGGCCTGGTTATTTACGGGACCGCTTGCTGCCACAAATGGCCTCCCACTGGCCGGTACGTTCTCACAGAGAGGGACTTCTCCAGGTGCCATCGGCCAAACAATGTTGGCTGGCGGCCCCCAGGGGGAGAGCCTTCTCTGTGGGGGCACCTACTATCTGGAACGAGCTCCCCCTGGAGATACGGAGGATCCCAGATCTACGCACCTTCCGCCACACTCTCAAGACCTTTTTATTTCACCAGGCTGGTCTGGCCTAACCTCTCCCATTCTCTTTTTAATGTAAATTTTAATGTAAATTTTAATTTGTTCTTAACCTGGGGTTTTAAATTTGTCTTGGGCTAAATTGATTTAATCCGATTTTACTTCTGCTCTTAAATTTTTGTATTCTGTGTGTTTTATCTTGTGCCTGTTTACCGCCCTGAGTCCTTCGGGAGTAGGGCGGTATATAAATCAAATAAAATGAAAAAATGAGATGAAATGAAATGAGCTCTATCCTTCAGTCATAGCCATCCTTTGCTAAGGAACGTTACTAGGAAATGTTTAATGAGACAAGAGATTCTTGGAACACACAGTAACAGGCAGTCAAATGAAAGTGTGATCTTCAAATGATCACCTGCCATTAGATCAGTTCTAAATACCCTTACCAATGTTTTGCCCTTCAGGCTGAAGGAAGCTTTGGTAGATGAACTCCATATAGGGAACCCATGATCTGCACGTTCCACTATTATCTGCACTAACTTATAATAGCTGTCCAACATTGCAGAATTTATTCCCAGTTCTACCTAGAGATACAGAGAGTTGAACACAATATCTCTACCCAAAGAAACATATGATGGACCTACGGCCTTTTCTTAGAACAACTTTAATGGTCTATTTATCTGATATTTGTCCAGATAAACTGTAAATGAGCCTTTGGGGCAATTAAAAGGATAGGTTGAAAGTCAGTGAGGTGAACTGTGGCTTTCTTTCTTCTGGTGTGACTGAGGCAAAAGCTTCTCGTGAAAGCCTTGAATGGATCTCCAAGGAGCTCTGTGTTTAACCATCTGCTCTTAACTGCTCAGGGCAAAAATAAGAATAGGAGGACCCTGAACTGACTCTAAAATAATTAGGTGCCACCATTTAACAGCCTGATAATCATTGTTTCAGCACAGGGCTAATTGGATTATCATGTTAATAAGCAGTATGATTATACAGTTCTTACTACTTTGAATAATTTTAATTACTCATTAAAAGGCACAGGACATTATTACCTTGGTAATGAACAGATGCAGTCATATGTCAACAGCTTTCTATATTATTTTATGCATAGTTCATTAAGTAATAAACATTTGTAATTACACAGGGGAACCCTGCAATGGCACTAAAAATGGCAGTGCCAGAAGGTCTGGCATTTTGCAAACAATTACGGAGCAACGATTTGAAGTGGAGTTAAAAAATTTACAAAAATAAGGGGCACGGTAGATGCTGTGATGGTTCTGTGAACCATTCCTAGGATGGAGGGAAGTAGGGGGAAGTCAGGAAGCTACAATTCAGAATAGAATAATCTTAGCTATTCAACATTTGATCTCAAGGATCTATTGTGGGTTTATAATTTAATTCTTAAGGATAAGTTCATTAATAAGGTTCTCCTTTTGTTTCATATTCCATAGCTACAATCCTACGAGGTAGGTTGGGTAGAGGGTGCCTAGCCTAAAGTCACTCGGTGAATTTTCTATGATTGAAGATGGAATTTATCATCACCATAACCCAGGTTTCCCCAACCATGGCAAATTCAAGGTGTAGACTTCAGCTCCCAGAAAACTCAGCAATGGCTATGCAGAGTATGGAATTCTGAAATTTGAAGTCCACATACCTGGAAGTTATCAAGGTTGGGGAACATTGAATCACTACATCATCTTGGCTCTCTTACATGTCTTATCTCTTCCATTACATACCAAATGCAATTCTTTTTAACCTTTATCTAAAATGGCTGGGGAAGAAGCAGTATAGAAAGACCTCTGCCCGAGATCCTGGAGAGTTTCTGATAATAATGATAGATGGAGGGTGGGGGGAGGCAAGGGATGTCACACATGTTGTGCTTGCCTTTGTGTAAATGAGTCAAATAGAATCAATGGTCCAATTATTCATGTAACATGGTATGTCTTTAATAGACACACTCTTCCAGTGAAGTGCAAATTGTTTTATCATGATACTGGAGCCAACAGAAGGTAACATAAATAGTGACAAGGCTGTAATCTCTATTATATAAGGTAAAGGTAAAGGTAAAGGTAAAGATTCCCCTCGCACATATGTGCTAGTTGTTCCTGACTCTAGGGGGCGGTGCTCATCTTTGTTTCAGAGCTGAAGAGCCAGCACTGTCTGAAGACGTGGTCATGTGGCCAGCATGACTAAATGCCAAAGTCACACAGAACACTGTTACCTTCCCACCAAAGGTGGTCCCTATTTTTCTACTCGCATTTTTATGTGCTTTCGAACTGCTAGGTAGGCAGAAGCTGGGAGAAGTAACGGGAGCTTAACTCCATTACATGACACTAGGGATTCGAACCATCAAACTGCCGACCTTTCTAATCGACAAGCTCAGCATCTTAGCCACTGAGCCACCGCGTCCCCACTATCCCTATTATATAGATGTATGCTAATTACATAATAATATTAATTAACAATACGCTTATGATTAATGCATAAGTGATTGGATAAAATAGTATCATTTTATTGGATATGTGAATTCATAAGGTAAGTGTTAAGGATATTGTTGTTGTGTTACCAACCAGCAGAGTGTAGAGCACAGAGAAACGTTGCTGAGAGCAATGAATAAGAGATGTGCAAACTGGTTTATCAAAAGTTTACTTTATAGTGGAAAAATAATCTCATAGTCTTTAAATCAATCCAAGTCTTTGCCAGTTAAATCAGTCCAGGGATACAAAAAGCTTCTTATCACACAAACAGTAGTTGATTAGAATAACAAACTCACTCTGGTTCACAAACCATAATGGTAGCAAATCCATCAAATGATGATAGCACAATGGAGAGCACTCCACACACTATGGTAGCTTATCATCAACTGAATACGTTACAGTACCTTTCTTAAATACGTTCACAACTAATTACAGCATGACTCAGCATTACAATGAATCAGCAGTAAAACTTTAAAGTCACACAATACATATTCATATTAAAGTCACAGAACACATATATTGCCTGGACAACTTGTTAGACTCAAACCATATCCTAACAGTAAGGATAGTGAGGAAACAAGGGTAACCCTGTAAAAAAAAAAGGTCATTAGGTGACTCAAAGGCTGTGAATAAGAGTTTATTTATATTTGTTCATCAAATTTATATATCATCCATCTCACTAAGTGAATCTCAGTGGTTTATAAGTAAATAATAATAATAATAAAACCCTTTCAAAAATAGACGGTTAAAAAGATGCCCAGAGTGCCCTCAAGCCATCAGCCATCTCTGGGGTTGTGTACTATTCTTGAATCCCTATGCCAGTTGATAAAACCAAGAGACAGTGCATTTCCAGAAGGTCAGAAAACCTGTTGTGGTCCGCCAGCAGCCTGCGGAGCTGGCAGCGGAGTCGGATAGTGAGGAGGCTGAGGAAGAACATGGGCCAGTCCTGGAGGCTGGGGAAGGCCCGGATGAGGGCTCTGTGCCAGAGGCAGAGATGGGGCCAGGGCCATCGGGGAGTGATGTGCGGACTTCGGAGCCTCCAGAGGCTGACAGTAGAGAGGCAGAGGAACAGGAGGAGCCTGTTCCTAGTGCACGTATGAGAAGAGCTGCCAGAAGGCAGGAACAGCTAAAGCAGAGAGGACAACTTGGGAGTAGGGCCAAGAGATGATTGGTTCCTCCCATAAGGCTTAAAAGACCAGCAACGGCTCTTGGCCTCTTTGCCGGAAAACAATGTTGAGAGATTTGCTTCGTGTTTGGATGTATTTCTTTCTTGTCAGCGTCTTCTGTTCCTGAACTGTTGCCAAGAAAAGCCTTTGGCAGTTTGCCTTATTATCTCAAGGTCAGAGATAAAGTGAAGAATGGTGTTTTGAGGACTTTGCTTTCATTTAATTTGGAATACACTGAGAATGAGTTAATTCTCAGCTGTTTTAATAAAATCTGTGTTTTTTGGAACTGTTTTGCATTTAATATTAACTACATGGGCCTGGGTCACAACAAGACCTTGAAATCCCTTCCAGTGCTATAATTCTGTGTTCTATATTCTTCAGGACTACTTCAAGTTGAAAGTGATCAGTTCAGACTTCTGGGTACAGTACATTCATCTGTCTCTTCTCCCCTAGTCTTCTGTGTAAAGAAGTGAAAAAAGATACCAGAAAAGGAGAGAAACGAAGGAGGAGATGATAGAAACAGGATTGGCAGAAAAGTGCTGTTGAGTATTCAGGCTGACTAGCGCTGCTGAGTGTTGATTGGAGCAGCCGCTAGTAACAAAAGTAGCGGGAATTATCAGCTGTCGGATTGGCTACACAATCTGACAGCTAGCTATAAAAGCCGGTCAGAAGTTATTTCGTTGCTCTGTTCTGTTACTCTTGCAAGTTATGTTAGCAGTTCGTTCTTGATTTAATAAACAGTTGTTGAAGAGGCCTGCCTCAGTGTGTTTCCCTCCAAATACACAACAAGTGCTTTATCACATTGTGGTATCCACCTTGCGTAACACAATGCCTTCAACATATTGCCCCACATGGGCCTCAACAAAAGGAATTTATTTTACGTGTACAGACAATCCTGGGCTACATGGAATATGGCATAAGCTAGGCTTATGTCTAGCTGGAAAGTATGATTTTTTTGTCTGTAATTGCCAGTTTTATGGGCAAGAGAAAGTTGGGGACAGTTTGTACTGTTCTCATCCTTCTACGCAGCCCTTCTCACCCCATCATTCTCTGCCTGCCTGTGGAGAGCTTGTTTTTAAATAGACCATTACTATAAATTGCATGACCCAGAACAGAGTTGTCTTGGGAGCCAAGCACCATGCAATATTTTAAGAAATGAAATAAGTAGGTTGGGGGCCATCTGGCTTCTCCTCTCTTCCCTCCTGGGCAGCTGATTTTTCACACCATGTACAGATGGAATCTGTTTTGTGCAGAATAAAAGTTGGGGAGAAGATTATTTTTTTCCTTTTTTTCTTTTTTTAAAATATTTTTATTAAACAGTTTGTCTTTAAAAACAACACAAAAAACAATCACACACATATGAAAACAAAACATGTCAAGACATAACGTATTGAACATTACATAACATTAATGGTAATTTTACAGCATTTCATATCGACTTATGTATTTTGCTTTTGTAGTATTCTATTCTATCATTTGTATTTACTATTTCAATATAATTCTCACAATAGGCCCGATAGATAGATTCGATAGATGATAGATAGATAGATGATAGATGATAGATGGATAGATAGATAGATGATAGATAGATGATAGATGATAGATAGATAGATGATAGATAGATAGATAGACAGACAGACAGATAGATATAGACTGATAGATGATAAATGATAGATAGATAGATGATAGATAGATAGAGATAGATAGATAGATAGACAGACAGATAGATATAGACTGATAGATGATAGATGATAGATAGACATAGATGATAGATAGATGATAGATGATAGATAGATATAGATAGATAGATAGATAGATATAGATAGATAGATGATAGATAGATAGATAGATAGATAGATAGATAGATAGATAGATAGATTTAAAGATTGCCTGATTACAGAGCAAGTCTGAGTTTAAAAGAGTAAAATTGATAAGTAGAGGACATTTTTATGTCAAGACAAGGAAAATTCCACATACTACCAATTCATCTGAGGATCACCTGAGCAGTGAAAATGGGTATGGAGCCTTCTTGGAACTGCTGAAAGGACTGTGCTATAGACTCAAGCGACCCTGAAGACACAGATAAACCTCCAAGTGGCCTCAACGACCCTCTAAAAGGCTGCAAATGACCAGCTGTCTGCAAGAAATATAAATCCTTCCATTCCCCACCATCCAGTTGGAGCTGAAGAAGCTTCTTGGATGGAGAAGCGAAAAGTCTTCAAAGTAAAACAAGGAAGTGTAGTTGCCTCTTGAAAAACAGCACCTTTGGGACAACCATGACCTGGATGACTGATGATCTCCATAGACCCACATCTGACAGGTTTACCAGCCATTCTCTCTCAAGACTTGGAATGAAAGTCAAGATCTAACTACTTCTGAAAAACCATCAGGGTAGGATCTCCACAGATCTCTTGGGAGATGCTATTCTAGAGAGGAGATGCCACAACACAGAAGCCAGGGTCCCTAGCTTAGGATAGATGCCATTATAAATCAATGGGACCCGAAGGACTCTGTTGCTGCAAGGATATTTTTTTGAGGGTCTTATTTATTCCATTATGCCAACATTGCTTGCTTTCTTTGTGTCAGCAGCACCTTCAAATGATAGGCCATACACCTTTCAATATTAAGCAAATAAAATAGGTCATCAAAATATAGCACGTATAAAAAGTATATAAAATAAGTAGGATTAAAACTAAACATTCACCCAATATTGGGCCAGAACAACAGCATTTTCTCTTGCCAGCATGAGATCTTCCTCTGTACGTGTTGAAGGACATCGTACGCACTGTAGCATATGTGAGATGGATTGTTCTTCTGCATTCACACAGAATATCCTCTATAGCAAAACCCTATTTTCTTAGATAGAATAGAGTAGAGTAGAGTAGAGTAGAGTAGAGTAGAGTAGTGTAGTATAGAGTAGAGTAGAGTAGAGTAGAATAGAATAGAATAGAATAGAATAGAATAGAATAGAATAGAATAGAATAGAATAGAATAGAATAGAATAACAGAGTTGGAAGGGATCTTGGAGATCTTCTAATCCAACCCCCTGCTTAGGCAGGAAACTCTACACCACTTCAGACAAATGGTTATCCAACATCTTCTTAAAAACCTCCAGTGTTGGAGCATTCACAGCTTCTGGAGGCAAGTTGTTTCACTGATTGTCCTTTGATCTTCCTACCCCAGCTTTAGAGATTTCCATACAGGCCAAAGTTGTTTTTTGACTAGGCAGCAGACTCTTCGGTCAATATTACGAACCTGCATAACACCCTGTCAATTATCAGTTTTAATGGTTCAAATTTCAACAAGGCAGCAATTTTCTTCTTCCTTTTCATCTTTGTATCCTATTATTGTAAAGAATATTACGTTTACCCCACTCAAACACCATGTGCTACTTAGGGAGAACATAGGCTGGTTTTATACATGAAAGGAGATTCCTTCAGAAATTTTGTTTGAAAAAGCTCTTCCCAATATGATTTGTGATTCATTTCGGGAAGTCCCAGAAGTCACTCCAGGCATTTTTCCATTGGCGATAAAATTGTCCTTTCTTCCTATTGAAAAAAAAAACCAGAGAGAAGAAACTAATAGAAATATGTTTGAGGCAGAAGCAGGGGTGAAATGCTCCTGGTTCGGACCGGATCTCCCGATCTGGTAGCGATGGCGGCGGGTGGTTCGGAGAACCGGTAGCAAAAATCCCTGCGCCGCCGCCCCCCCCCATGCTCAGCTGAGCCGCACGATCATCAGAGGCTTCTTTTTTTACTTTTAAAAGCATTTTTTCTACAACCTCTTCTGCTGAAAAATGCTTTTAAAAGTAAAATAAAAGCCTCTGATGATTGCATGGCTCAGCTGGGATCCTCAGAGGCTTTTAAAAGCATTTTTTTTCTACAGCCGCTTTGGCTGAAGAGGTTGTAGAAAAAAATGCTTTTAAAAGCCTCTGATGATCCCAGCTGAGTTGCCTGATCATCAGAGCCTTTTAAAAGCATTTTTTTCTGCAAACACTTTGTAGAAAAAATGCTTTTAAAAGAACGATCAGGCAACTCAGCTGGGATCGTCAGAGCCTTTTAAAAGCATTTTTTAACAACCTTTTCGGCCGAAGAGGTTGTAGAAAAAATGCTTTTAAAAGTAAAAAAAAAAATTGGCCACGGCCACCCAGTCACATAACCACCCCACCAAGCCATGCCCACAGAACTGGTAGTAACAAATTTTACATTTCACCACTGGGCAGAAGTGGTATTTAGCAGGTTCTGACAGGTTCTGGAGAACCGGTAGCGGAAATTTCGAGTAGTTCGGAGAACCAGAAAATACCACCTCTGGCTGGCCCAGAGTGGGATGGGAATGGAGATTTTGCAATATCCTTCCCCCAGGAGTGGGGAGGGAATGGAGATTTTACAGTATCCTTCCCCTGCCATGGCCACCAAGCCACGCCCACCAAGCCACATCCACAGAACCGGTAGTAAAAATTTTTGAATCCCACCACTGGTTTGGGGCGTCCGATTTCTGGGGGAAATGTTTCATCATCGTCCTTACAATAATTACGGGCATATTCCTTAGTCATCAGCCTTACTTTATGCCATTCAACATTGCCTTCTGCTTGTAATTGGTCTTGAAAACTACCGTATTTTTCGGAGTATAAAATGCACTGGAGTATAAGATGCACCTACCTTTTTTGAGGAAAAGAAGAAAAAGAAATCTCCCTCTGTCTCTGCCTCTGAGCAATTTTGCCTTGTTGCAGCAAACAGCAAACAGCCTGCTTTACTTTCATTTTAGTTTTCAGCATAGCTTGATTAGCACAAGGGGAAAAAAATCTGCTCCAGCAATTTACCTCTTTGCAGGAAGCAGCAGAGCCCTGAGCAAAACAGCTGAGAGCAAATCAGCTGAGAGTCTGGAGGCCAATCCAATCAATTTGTGCTAATTAGGCTGTGCTGAAGTTGAAAGGAGCTGTTTTTTTTCTTGCTGTTTGCTTGCAAGGAGGTAACTGCTGTGAGGCAGAGGCCAAAGGGTGGGGGCCAGTGGATGGGCAGGGCTACATTCGGTGTATAAGACGCACCTAAATTTTCACCCGCTTTTAGAGGAGAAAAAGGTCCATCTTATACTCCAAAAAATATGGTAATTTGCATCTCATGTTTGTATTTCTTGTAAGTAACTTGGCAAATTTCCCAGTATCATTTGTACGGAGTGCTTCTTCAATCTTCTCTTCTGCAGCATTTCTTCCATTTTTCTTCTTTAGTAGATGATAACCTTTTTAAATCTATTTCCATATGTGGAATTCTTCCACTTACTCTCTCTTGGCAATGTATGACAGTCCACTTTGTTGAGCTTCTTGGACCATTTGGACTATGGTCTCTCTTTTCCACCTCTGGCTCAAATTGTGCATTTTATTTGCCATTTGTTTAGATGTGGGGGACAAAATCTAGCACCTTGTGGTTATTCTCTTTTTCCTTTTCATCCAATTAAGCAATGCTTGTCTTTTGATAGTTTATGTGTGCCCTCCCCCCCTCTTCCCGGCTCACATTCTCAAGATGTTTGTAACACAGCTTTTTTCAAATATGTTTTTTTTTTTTTGGGGGGGGGAAGACTAGATACCTTTTTTGGTGTAAGTCTGAGAAGGTTTTCAAAAGATCTGTCACCTAATTTAAATTCTTGACATGCCCAAGAACAAAGTCACTCACTCCTGGCCAGATCATCCCAGCTGCTCTGTCATTTGTTGGATTCCAGTCTCTTTGATTTTGTCCTGCTCTTATGACTTTTTCTTTGTCCAGTAGAAAGGTTATTAATTGAGATTTCAGGAGCGTTTTTGTTTTGAACTACCAAACTGAAAATTCTTGTCTTGCTAGCTTCTCCATAGGCTGTAACTTTTCCGACTCTGTGTTTGTAGGTTTTCTGCTTTTCTAATTCCCCAGGAGATTCAATTTTTCCCCACCTTTCTTATGGAACCTCTTTGCACATTCAGTTCAGACCTTGGGGCCCGTAACCTTTTGGACCCCAGTGGAAGTGTCTTTGTATGCATGTGTGTTTCTGAGAGTGGGAATCTAACCTGAGCAATGATCGGTGAAGCAAATGTTACAATAGAAAAGAATATGTATATATATATTTTGCAGAAAATACATGGTAGAGATAGGCAGCATCCAGTTTAATTCCTAGCCTATCATGAAAAGATTCCGAAAGAACATGCTTTCTCCATATGAAAGATGCTGAAAGATGGAAATGAGTTAAGATTAGTAATCATCTTCTTTTCCTAAGAAAAAGATTAGTAATCATCTTCTTTTCCTAATCTGCACAAGCAGATACAACAGGAGCAAACAGACCCAAGCAACTAGTTTTAATTTTAGGCCAGATCTCTATACTACGCAGAAATAGGAATCTGCACTTGAAGATAGACTTAGCTGAAAGAGAAAACAAGACAAAATCTGGCATTGGTGCCAGCAGTATTTGGTGGTAAGCTTCAAAAAGGGCATTCTGTGATAGCATCCTGGGCTATCTTTATGAGTGAAGACAGAATCATAATAAAGATGGAATACTCAGTAGATCCTTAGTTATTTATATTACAGTGCCCCCTTGTGGTCAGTAAGTAATGAGATGAAAAGTTAGGGCCACTGAATTCTCACTTCCAACAAAAAATGAATGAATTGAGGAAATACCAGGCAAGTTGAGAGAGGTGAAATTTATTTATATATTTGATTTTTATCTTGCCTTTATTTTGTACAAAGCAAGAATTCTCACTCTCAGAAACATAATGCATATGTATGTATGTATGTATGTATGTATGTATGTATGTATATATGTATGTATGTATATATATATATATATATATTTTCAGGAGCCCTCAAGCACTCGCATTCACGACAAACCATTTTATACCAAATTTATATTTGCTGATAAAGAAATAAAGGTAGACTAGTATAGATCTATTTCAAGCTATTTAGCTCTCATCAGCAAGTTCAAATCCAAGAAAGGGTATGGCTAGCTGATAAGAGCTAAATAGCTTGAAATAGATCTATACTAGACTATCTTTATTTCTTTATCAGCAAATATAAATTTAATATTTTATACATATACACACATACACACATACGTGTGTGTGTGTGTGAGTGTGTATGCATGAATTGGTTAAAAACTTGTAACTTTGTAAGAATGATGTCTGCAGTTATCTTGATGCCAAGAGTTGCACTTAGTTTGCTAATAGAGTTGTAGCTTTTTGCTGGTTAAGTTGAGATGTGTCTTCCTTCCTGGCATGGAAATCAACTACATAATAAGGTTGTTTGTCAGTTTTAAGCCATCGATGAAGCTTAAATTGTTTCTCAATAGTTGAAAAGAGACAGCAATGTGCCAGTTGAACAAGCATCCTTACCTTCCTAGTGGATTGTCATTACACATTTGTGAGCTGTGCAGGTTCTGTTGGTTTTGCTACTGCTTCAAAAAAAAACTAGAAAATTATTCAAGATGACAATGGAGTAGAAAAGGCAACTGTGCAAGGATGCTTCTTTTGTACCATGCTATAGCCTCTTAGAACTATTGTTCGCTTGCAGCCTAGTTTCCTGGTTATCAGGCTTGATCCAGACATAGGCCTCTATAAACATATGGAAATTATTTTTCTCTGCCTAGGGGAATAAATCCATGAGCAACATGAATACCTGTAAAATACAAAATAAATAAATAAATAAATAAATAAATAAATAAATAAATAAATAACTCAAATAGACTATGGCAGCAGCTTTCAATTTTGGGAGTGGAGAGTGATGGACATGTCTGGAATCCTGAGAATGTGAGTGTAGCAAGAAAATGGCTGCCACATTTATCAAATGGTTGCCAGGATAAACTTATCTCAAGATCTTCTGCTCTGAGGGCAACCCTGGGGTCATTAACTGAGGCGAGACCAGGTAAAGTCAAACAGGAACGTTTATTGCTAACAGAACGGGTAGAGAGAAACAGAACAACAAACAACGGGGTTTGACAGCTATTTATACTACAGCTGTCAAACCAAGCAACCAATAGAAAGGCAACATTCTCCCGCCTGCAAGTCCATGCGTCTTAACCAATCAGGGACGCCCGTCGTAAGTCGAGGACTTAACACCCCTTCCCTCCTGGATGGGACAGGCGTAGTCGGCCAAGCAGGCAGGGCGCCTGCGCGGCCGGGTCGATCTGCGCAGTACGGGTTCGGCGGCGGCAGGAGCTGGAGGCGCCTCTGCGATCGGCGGAACTCCCTGCGACTCGTCTGGCACTCTGACGTCAACTTCTTCGGTAGGCGGCTGGCATGGTAAGACTGGTTCCGGAGGCGGGTTTGAGTTAGGGAATGTGGGTATGTAGTCAGGGACTGGACTTGTTGTGTTGTCTCCCAGGTCGGCTGGGTCTTCCGGCCTGGGCGTTAAGCGAGCTCTTAGCTGATTAATGTGGCGATGCCAAAGCCGGCCATCGGGCAACCGGACTTGGTATGAGTCGGGGCCAGTGACTTGTTCGATAGTCCCGGGAAGCCACCTTGGTTCACCCCCAAAGTTCTGGGCATAGACGGGGCTGCCCACGACGAAGCTGCGGTGTCGGCCAGTGGAGTCTGGGGGCGCATCCGGAGCGTAGGAAGGGTGAAGACGATCGAGGTCAGTGCGAAGGCGTCGACCCATCAAAAGTTCTGCGGGGCTCCTGTTGGTCGAGGGGCATGGAGTTACATGTTGTGCCAACAGGTAGCGGGTCAGTTTCTCTTGCCAATCCCCATGGCCGTAACGTGATAGGGTTTCTTTGGCGGACCTCACGGCCCTCTCTGCCAGCCCGTTACTGGCAGGGCAAAATGGTGCCACCCTGGCATGGCGAATTCCGTGGTTGGCTAGGTACACTTGGAAGGCTGCGGAGGCTAGCTGGGGGCCATTGTCCGAGACAATGACGTCTGGCAGCCCATGGGTGGCAAATAGTCCTTGTAGGGCTCTTATGAGTGCAGCAGATGTGGTGGATGCCATGGTGACTATCTCTACCCACTTAGAATAGGCATCTACCACCACTAGGAAAGTCTGCCCATGGTAGGGCCCGGCAAAGTCCACATGGATTCTTGACCAGGGTGACTTGGGCATTTCCCATTCCCTAACTGGGGCCGCGGGGGCCATTGGTCTAGAGAGTTGGCAGGGCTGGCACCCTGCAACCCACTGGGCGGCTGCGTGGTCGAAGTTAGGACTTCATCCTTCCTATGCCCGGGTGTCCTTCGTGCAGAGCTTCTAGGACTGGCTGTTGTAGTTTGGCGGGCACTACAACCCGATTGCCCCATAGCAGGCACCCCCGCAGCACAGAAAGTTCGTGCTGCCTCATATAGTAGGGTTTGAACTCAGGTCCCACATTACCTGGTGGCCATCCCCTGCACACCCAGTCTAAAACTCTGCGGACAATGGGGTCCTTGGCAGAGTGGGCAGCAATGTCGGCAGCCGTGATTGGCAGATGTAAAGAGTCAATGAGAAGGACAGGAGAAATAGGAGAGGGGTCGTAGACAGAGATGGGGAGGGGGCAGCGGCTGAGAGCATCAGCGTGGGCAAGGTGTTTGCCAGGACGGTGAATGAGGTTGTAAGAATAGGCAGCCAGAAATTCGACCCAGCGTGACATGCGGGGGGAGAGAACCTGGGGTGTTGCAATGTTGCCAGCTAATATGCCTAGGAGGGGCTTGTGATCCGTCACAAGAGTGAACGTACGGCCATATAAATATTCGTGGAAGCGCTTGACAGCCGCCACGGCAGCCAGGGCTTCCTTGTCTATTTGTCCATAATTACGTTCTGTGGAGGAGAGCGTGCGGGAGTAAAAGGCAATTGGGGCTTCTGTGCCATCAGGAAGGACGTGGCTGAGGACAGCCCCAATGCCAAAGGGGGAAGCGTCTGCCACTAAGATCAAGGGGAGGCTGTCCATGTACTGAACGAGGACTGCCTCAGATGTCAAAAGAGATTTGACTGCTGAGAAGGAGGAGGCTTCTCGGGTGCCCCAACGCCAGGGGGTCTTTTTGTCTAAAAGACGGTGAAGGGGCTCAGCAACAGTGGCCTTGTGAGGGAGGAAAGAGCTGTAGAAGTTTAAGAGGCCAAGGAAGGCTTGTAGGTCAGTTTTGTTTGTGGGTGTGGGGGCCCTTTTGATGGCAGCTATCTTAGATGGTGTGGGGTGAATCCCGGAGGCATCAATTAGATAGCCTAGAAATTCTACCTGGGATACCCCAATCCTGCATTTTTATTTCTTGAGCCTGAGGCCAGCCGTTTGGAAACGGCGCAGGATGGTCCTTAGCTTCCCCTTAAGGTCTGCTGTGCTAGAAGCTGTGATGATGATGTCATCGAAGTATGGGACTACTCCAGGCAACCCCTGCAGGAGTCGTTCCATAAGGCCCTGAAAAATGCCCGGGGCAACGCTTATGCCAAACTGGAGACGATGGCACAGGAATGCTCCCCTGTGTGTGACAATGGTTTGGGCTGCGGCAGTGGCCGAATCAACGGGGAGCTGTTGGTAAGCCTGTGCCATGTCCAGTTTGGCAAAAATGGAGCCCTTGCCCAGGGAGTGCAATAAATGTTGCACCACGGGCACTGGATATGGATTGGCCTGGAGCGCCTTATTGATGGAATTTTTGTAATCCGCGCAGATGCGGATTGACCCATCAGGTTTGATGGGTATGACAATAGGGGTTTCCCAGGGGGCGTGGTCCGTGGGCTCTAGGATACCCTGGGCTATGAGTTTGTCTAACTCTTTATCGACTAATGGCTTGAGAGCAAGAGGCACTCGTCGAGGCTTAAGCCTAATAGGGGCAATTCTAGGGTCTAGATTGAGGGTGATGGGTGACCCCTTATATTTACCTAACTCTTCATTAAAGACGTCTGCGAATTCTGCCAGGATGTCTTCAAAATCATGCGGGGTGGTGGAATGGATGCCCGTAATGCCCAGCCCCAGAGCGCCAAACCAATCAAGTCCAAGCAGGCTGGGCAGAGGATCTCTCACGATGAGCAGGGGTAGCTTGCCTGTGAAGGTTCTGTGTTCTACAAGGAGATTGGCACCACCAAGGATGGGAATGTCATTGCCTTGGTAGTCTCTGAGGCGAACTTGGCTTGGCAGGAGGGCGTTTTTTTGCATTTTTGGGTTCAGCCGCTTCAGGGTGTTCCAGATGATCAGAGATTTGGATGACCCTGTGTCTAGCTCCATCCGGCAAGGGGTTCCTTCAATGGTTACCGTGAGGTAAATTTTTTTGTTGGGACTAATTTTTCCTTGGCGGGCCGACCTCGCAGGGACGTTGTTGGCCCTGGAAATGGCGAAACAATCACCGCCTGGCTTTGGCCCTTTCTGGAACGGTCTGCTGGGGGGCTTGGATGGTGTGCCAGGTATATTGGCCCGGCAGACCCGTGCCAAGTGCCCTTTTTTACCACATCTGCGGCAGATGGTGGTCTTAAAGCGACAAGCCGCTCTAGGGTGCAATTCTCCGCACCCTTGACAGGGGGGCCCCACGAAGGTTTTGTTTGGGGGGTTTCCCTGTCCTTTGACAGTTTTAAGGCAGCTAACTTCATCGTCCTCTTCTTCTGCTACCTCAGGGTCTAGTTCTTCTGAGTGCACGGTGCTGGGCTTGTTACCGGGGGCGCTGGGTTGCGCTTTGCAAATCTCTAGAGTGGACTTGCTTGATAGCTCGCAAGCCTGCGCCTCTTCAATGGCAGTTGCGAGGGTGATATCTTTTCTCTCGAGTAGGTGTCGTTGCACCCTCGGGTCCCTCACACTGCACACGAACTGCTCCAGGAGGGAGTCTTCTAGATCGGCAAATTCACAGTTAAAGGCAGCAGTTCTGAGGGAGGCGATATAATGGTTAATGGACTTTCCCTCAGCTTGTAAGATTTGCCTGAAAGCATACCGGCGAGCAATGCGCGAAGGGGTGGGCTCATAGTGGTGCTTGAGCTTTTCCCTCAGGACCTCCCATGGCACCGACTGTACTGGAACCGGAGCTAGCAGGGCCATAGCGACTGAAAACATTTCGGGACCACAGGCATTTAAGAAGTGCGCTCTTTTCTGGCTGCTGGTCAGCCCCGTGTAGTCGTTCACCTCCAGAAAACATTCGAACCTTGCCTCATACGACTTCCAGGTTTCTGTAGTCTGGTTGAAGGGGGCGAATGTCGGAGGTGCCATTCTTAGACAGATGGGCTCTGTTTCTGAGAGGAATTTCCTCTACACGACGTCTTGTCGTGAAGTGACTTCAGCTGAGCGCCTTGGCTTAGCGCTAGTGACTTCAGCTGTTGACCACCTGTCTCTGTCCTCAGTATCCCATCCTCGTCACCAGTGCTCTGAGGGCAACCCTGGGGTCATTAACTGAGGCGAAACCAGGTAAAGTCAAACAGGAACGTTTATTGCTAACAGAACAGGTAGAGAGAAACAGAACAACAAACAACGGGGTTTGACAGCTATTTATACTACAGCTGTCAAACCAAGCAACCAATAGAAAGGCAACATTCTCCCGCCGGCAAGTCCATGCGTCTTAACCAATCAGGGACGCCCATCGTAAGTCGAGGACTTAACACCTTCAGTCTTGGATACAGCACCGTGTGGGGACTGAAAGAAAATGACTGCCAAAGGGATCTTGCTCATTCACAAAATGGCCGTCTCTATTAATTTATGCCACAATTCCCATTCGCTAGAAGGTAAGCTGGGAAATGTATGTTTGTTATCTTCTGCAGGATCCCAGGATCAACCCAACCTTCTCTTTTTGAAATAGATATTTTTACTATTCTTTTACTTTGGGGCTGATTTTTTTTTTTTTTTTTTTTTACAAATAAAGCAGCCCATCACAATCTTTGAAGAATGAATATGAGACCTGTTGAGGAATTGAAAGCATTTTGACTTCTGACTACAATTGGGATTAGAGTTTCCATTGTTAAGCAAGGCCGTTGTTAAATGAGACATGCATAATTTTTCAATCTTTCTGCCACGGTTGTTAAGTGAAACACTGCATTTGTGCAGAAATCAGGGAGTCATTATGTGAATCTACTCATTGACTTTGCTTGCCAAGGGCCCAAATTTTGATCATGTGACTGAATGGATGCTGCAATGGTCATAAGTGAGAGGACCAGTTGTAAGTCTCTATTTTCAGTGCTGTTGTCACTTTGAATGGTCACTAAATGAATGGTTGTAAGTTGAGGACTACCTGCAAATCTCTGCTGCGATGGCATTTTGGATACTTCATTTGGATTTTCCACATTAGACAGTTAAGACTACTTTCATAAACATTTTTGGTGCATATTTCCATAACAAATTAGTCTATGCTTTGGATTAAAGATAGAATACGCTTTGTGCATTTAATTTTTCACTTATACTTTATTAGAGTACAGACAGAGTTAATACTGAAATTATATCAGGATCTGATCAAAATGCCAGTAAGTGACAGATTAAATGCAGAAAGTGCATTTAATGGACTAAACTGTCTTAATAACAAAGTGGGTGGTATTTTTTATATATGTGAGTCACTCACTTGGCAGGAATGTTTTTTCCTTGCATCGCCTTGGATATGAAATACAATATTTATTAACGTTTTTTTCACATTGTTTACTTACATGCTGTTGGCTTCATTTGTTGGTTTAAAAAGGTGGTTAATATTAATGATGTTGCTTAGCCAAATTATTTTATGGTAATTTTATTAAGCATTATAATTACAAAAGATAAGAACTTTCTATAACAAGAAAAGAATAAAAAAGAAAAAATAGAAAGTGCAGAAAAGAGAGAAAGAAGAAAAATGTGTATATAAATGACTTCCCCATTAATAACAGCAGGTATAAACAATTTTAATAATTTATCACCTTCTCTTAAAATGCAATAAATGATTTCTTCTTCCTATATCCCATTTCTTATCTAGAAATAAAACCTTGTGATCTTATTATTCAGTCTTGGTCAGGAAAAGTCCATTAAGGGCTACCAGAGATAATAACATATTTATTTTAGCTTTGTTCAAATAAACCAGCTTTATATTCCTTCCTTATACTTCGAGCAATCTTGATCTTTGTATATTCCTTCTGTTTATTTTCAACAATCTCTCCCCCTCAAATAAAATCCTGGGACTGGATTTCTTCTCATTTTTTTTGTCCCTGCTCACAAAATTCTTCACAAATTCAAACAGGTCTCTTTTGTAAATCCAGTATGTCATTCAGGTCACTCTTTTCATTTGATAAAACATCAACTGATTTCAATTAATATCCAGTGTAGTATCTCCATCCCTATCATCCTCATAGCCCATCATTTTAGATTCAGTTTCAAATCAAACTCAATCTTAACCAGTAAAGCTTATTCCTGTTCCATGTTATCTTTCAAACAGTTTGTCAGATATTATTAGGATTAACTACTGAGTCCAGTTCACAAACATCCTTCAATATAACCAAAGATGTGGGGGGGGGGACTATGCTTGGAAGAATCATCTCTCAAATTCAGGATTGATTTTTGTACTGATAGAAGAGAATATTTGTAGCTCGGAGCTGAACTGAGGGGTCTTTGGTGTTCTCTGAGCTTGGCTGTTTATTTGCAAACTTTTCATTACCAAATTAGGTAATATCATCAGTGTTCAACCAAGCTCAGGAGTACCAAGGACTCTACATTGGTTTCTGTGTTACAAGAGGAGCTATATACATCTTTCTATCCCTCCAAACCTTCCTTTTCTATCTACACATCTCTGTCTGGAAAAGCCCCAGTAGAGGAGTTAATGGAAACCAGAAATCCTAGTCCCGAAGATAGAACTGTACAATAAAGCAAAGGCAACACATTTATTGGTTAAGGTTTTTTTTTTTTTTTTTTACTAGATTTAGGCCCACCCTAGTTCCTAGAAACTCACTGACTTTGGGACATTTATATCACTCAGCTCAACCTGAGATTATTTTTGTGGGAAATTAGGAAAGACAGTACTCTGTGAGCTGTCTTGAAATTCTAGCTGAAAGGTGGGTAAATTTAACATTAACAATGACTATATAATAGTAACAACAGTCAATTTTCACGTATATTACTTATAATTGAACAATTACAAGAACATCAGAGTGGCCATGAGAATTTCACTACTATTGAAAGCATTTTCAAAATCAAATTTTATTTTAATAAATTAGTAATGTGCAGGAGCACTTTCTACAGATGTCTAACTGATTTACTTTTTAAAAAGCCTATGTGGTGGCAATCCCTTAATTAGGCTTTCTTAAATCATATCTGAGCTGCAAAAATCCCAATGACCACAAGATGGAAACAGGGAGCTAGAGGTTATGTACTCTTTACTGCCCCAGAGGTGCTTTTTCAAAAGGCAACAGGACTTTCTGATTTTTCTTTGAAGATGTTTAACTTCTCATCCAAGAAGTTAAATTCTGACTAGAGTAGTGCAAATTGTTGTGGAACCTTCTTGGAACTGCTGAAAGTATATGTGTTGTATATTGTAAATTTTAGGATGTTGTATCCCTCCCCATCTGTTGAGAGAGGGCTGTTCAATTTTGACATAGATGGCCTCTTTGACCCCTCTTTCAAACCATGACCTGGATGATGAGAATCTCCATAAATAATCTCTACTGCAGTTTAGCAGTCAATTGTTTACTTAGATACAGATATAATAGCCCTATTAAGTGGATCTTGGTGCAGATGTTAATGATGCACTTTAGGACACAACCACTCAGTAAACTAGAAGTAATTACCATCTTGCATTAGTAGTAACTGAAGAGGTAAATCCACTTGGGTACCATTGAGGTTGAAGCCAATAACCACTGAAACATAGGAATAAATAATTGTAATGAGATCCATTTAAATGCTGGTTATATCTTGTTTGTTCACTATTTACCTCTTAGAGTTTCTTAGCGTTACATGCTTTTTGAGTTAGATAAATCTGCTTCAAGGCAGCTTCTGGAGATTTGAGTTTTATCTAGTTTCAGAGAACTTATTTCCTGGTATAACACAATTTATATATTTTATATATTTACTGATTAGCTTACAGGCCATAATATCAACGTACAGGTTCAAACACACATTACCAATAAAATTCTAAAGAAACAATTTAAAATGAGAGTAGGGTAAAATACAATAGTTATAGCATAAAATACAATAATTTAATACATAAATATGTAAAATAGAATAAAATTATATTTCTGTATCACCCCTGCAATCTACCCCAATCAGGCCCATATATGTCAATCTCAGTCAGACCATTTTATTTATTGGTTCAATTTATATGCCGCCTTTCTCCAGAGACTCAGGGTGGCTTACAATGCGTTAAGCAATAGCCTTCATACTTTTGTATATACCTGCTTAGTAGGGCTTTCGGCCACCCTAAGTAGTGTTCTTTTTTTATACAAAGTCAGCTTATTGCCCCCATAAACCGGATCCTCATTTTACCTACCTCGGAAGGATGGAAGGCTGAGTCAACCTTGAGCCTGGTGAGATTAGAACTTGCAGTAATTGCAGGCAGCTGGTGTTACTTAACAGCACTTTAATCTGCTGCGCCACCAAGGCTTTTAGTCAGAAATTGTGCTGTATTAAATATTATTTTCAGATTCTGGCCACAAATGAGGTATGTTGTTTTAATATGGGCTTCCCACTGGGCCATACGTTTAATATGTGGATCAAGGGACTTATCTCTCACTCCTTATATAAACAGCAATCAAATAATATATGACTCAGATCAGATAACACAATTGGTTTATTTGTTTTGAACAGAAGTAGGTCTTACAGAGTTGGGGCTGATAAGCAGCTTCAAAAGCCCGCTCACAAGCAGCAAACTAATGTGCTGAAGCTGACCAGGCTTAAGACGCTAGCCAGATGAATACCTGGTAGGCAGAGGCAGAATTCCCCCCCCCCATTTTCCTTCCCAAAAACCAAGGTGCGTCTTATACTTTGGAGCATCTTATACTCCAAAAAATACGGTATTTAGTAAGACTGTATTACTGTTATTCTTCTCATCCTTCCTATTACCTGTCTCCTCCCACTTATGACTATAACCTTGTTGCTTGTATCTTTACGATTTATATTGTTTTATTTGTTTCCTAGTATGATTTGATTGCTATGACTATCACTAAGTGTTGTATCTTATGAATGTATTTTTTTTCCTTTTATGTACACTGAGAGCATATATACCAAAGACAAATTCCTTGTGTGTCCAATCACACGGGGCCAATAAAGAATTCTATTCTATTCTATTCTATTCTATTCTATTCTATTCTATTCTATTCTATTCTATTCTATTCTATTCTATTCCATTCCATTCCATTCCATTCCATTCCATTCCATTCCATTCTATGTTCAATGGTTTTAAGTAGCTTCCTCCTCATTCTATCAGTCATGTGATGCACATCCTACTAACTCAACAATTTATGCACAACAGGTGGATGTAACATTTTGCTGCCAACTTTTCCAGAAATGGTCAGAGACTGAAAACCCTGGAACTAATATATCTTCATACACAACCCACCCAAGCTCTTTCTACATATCTGATGTTGCCAATTTAGCTTCTTCCCATTTCCTGTATAAGGTTTTGTGTTTGAAGTGAGAGTTTAGGCGTTCGGAACTGGTATCTTAAATGCTTCTTCCTATGCTCAACCAAGACAAGAGAGATTTTTCTCTTACTGATCTGAGTGCCAAATATGATAACCCTATATTTTTTTAAAAAAACATACAAAGCTCTGTATGTTCGCTATGTTATATTTTTCTTGTATGGTTTCAAAGGTAGTTTGTATTTACTGCACAGACTGTCAATAAGTAGAAAGTATGAATGATGTTGCAGATGTAGTTGTCAAGAACCTTGCTAAAATTCAACTTGCTTGGCAACAGAGGAAAGGTCCATGAATTTTGCTTTAATGTTTGTTAGTTTTTTTTTTTCAGGATAAGTGTCATAGATCTGCCCCCGGACCTCTCTCCAGATGTGAGTTCAGAGGAGGAGAGTGAGTCTGAGTCAGCAGAGGAAAACATGGAGCCTTGGGTGTGGGTCACGATCGGGGCTCGGAGACTCCGATGAGCAGACTCAGCTGGGTCAATCGAACGAGTGACAGGCTGAGGCTGAGCAAGGTGAGCCACAGCTGCAGCAAGTTGGCCAGGAGACTCCAAACAAGGTCCAGGAGCAGCTGACTTCTGTTAGCAATGAGGAGGAAGTGGAGTCCACATCTCCTCCTCCTCATCCAAGGACACATAGGGCAGAGAGGAGATGGGCACAATGCCAGTCAGCTAGACTACTTGTTGAGGAGGCAACCTCACCTCTCATGAAGGGCTGCACTGGTGTTTCCTACTTAATCCTGCCTTGAGGAATTTGGTGTTGCTGGAGCAACGTGCCCAGTTCTGCCCAGGGGTGGGCTGCTGGGGGTTTGCAGGGGTTTGGGAGAACCTCTAGCTAAGATTCTATGCAGTTCAGAGAACCCCCCAAATCCCACTCCTGGCTGGCCCCGCCCCTCCCAGGAGTCCCCATGCAGCCTGTTTTGGATGCAGGTAAGTGCAGGGCGCATGCGGAGACTCGGGGAGGGCAAAAAACGGGCCTACTGGAAATTCAGGAAAGCTGGAAACGGGCTCATTTCTGGTCTCCAGAGGCCTCCGGAGCCTGGGGAGGCTGCTTTTGCCCTCCCAGAGGCTTGAGGAAAGCCTCCGGAGCCCAGGGAGGTAAAAACGCCCCCCCTGCCATGGTGCAGGAGGCCGACTAGGCCACGCCCACCATGGCCATGCCCACCCAGCAATCAGGCAGAGAACCCCTTGCTAAAAATTTTGAAGCCCATCCCTGGTTCTGTCCCTTGTGTGCTTGTGCTGTGTATCTCTCACCAGTGGCTGAGCAGTTAAGATACTAGGCTTGTTGGCTGGAAAGCTGGTAGGCCAGGTTCAAGACCCAAGCACCACATGACTGGCTGAGCTCCTGTCTTCACCCAGCTCCTGCCATCCTAGCAGTTCGAAAGCATGCAAGTGCAAGTAGATAAAGTAGATACCACTTCAGTGGGAAGATAACAGTGCTCCATCACATCATGTTTGGCTACATTACTGCAGAAATGTCATTGGACATTGCTGGCTCAATGGCCTTGAAATGGAGAGGAGCACAACTCTCTACAGTTGGCAACAACTAGTAGAGTTAAATCTGCATGGACTTCTTTACCTTTTTATGAAGGTCAACAAGGGACGGAAGATCTAATCTTGGTTGGTCCCCAGACCAGAGATATAATCTTTCAAGATTTCAGACTATAATTTTCTCCTATAATGTGAGATATTTCAAATTGTGTATATTGCAGATTTTTTGTTTCCGGGCTCCTTGAACAAACTAAGGGAGCCTTAAGCTTATTCTTATTTTCTTGATCTTTTTTTCTTCCTAGTATTTTTTTCAGAATCAACTAAATGTTGATTCATTAGTTGTGATAGGAGTTGACTGACTTGATATTTGTCATGTTATGGGCTGAGAGAGTGAGTGATTGGTCCAAAGTCACCCAGATGGCTTTTATGCAGAATAGAATACAGAATAACAGAATTGGAAGGGACCTTGGAGGTCATCTAGTCCATCCTCTTGCTCAATCAGGAAACCCTATACCATTTCAGACAAATGGTTGTCCAATCTCCTCTTAAAAACCTCCAGCGTTGGAGCACCCACAACTTCTGGGGGCAAGTCATTCTACTGATTAATTGTTCTAACTGGTTCTCTGCTTGATTAGTTTCCATCTATTGCTTCTTGTTCTTTCTTCAGTTGTTTTGGAGAATAGGTTGACCCCCCCTCTTTTTTGTGGCACCCCTTAAAATATTGGAATACTGCTATCATTCATCCCTAGTCTTCTTTTCATTAAACTAGTCATACCCAATTCCTCCAACCATTCTTCATGCTTAAATTGGGACCAGAATTCACAATCTCCAGGTTTCTAGCTTGGTGCCTTAATCCCTAGACCAAACTGGCTCTCTTCTCGTTTTCTTGTTATTTTCAAAATTTAGTTTTTCATTGCCTTTTTCATCTTTGTTATTTCTGCTATTTTTTTTTTACTCACATCCCCCTGAATAATATTCTTATTGACAATGCAATGTCAGTAATGTGTTCCCCAATCCCAGGTAGGTTTTATTTGCAAACATAGTATATGAAATTGTGCCATATTGATGCACTAATCTTAATATTCCCTTTGAAAGCATCATTTACTAGCATAGCAGGCCAGGGAATGGGGAGAGCTCTTAATAATTCTTTGAACTGTTAGAAGTGCTCACAATTTGCCAAGATTCTCAGACTGTAAATATAAAGAGGATTAAATAGGCAACTTTGATTTGTGATGCACTTTTTTCTGCATTATTCCAAAATATTGGCTTACGCTTTATCTGTCGTGAATGGTTTGCTTACATCCTCTTCCTTTCTTTTACACTCCATGTTCACATTGCTCACAAATCATTCAGATTTGTGGATGCTGAACACTTCAGAAAATCAATCCATTAAGTTGCTATAATTCATCCTAGAGCAGATGTGCTACAAATCACAAAGTCACAAAAGGGAATGTTACAGCAAAATGAGCAGAAGGGACACAGAGATTTATCCAGGTACACTTTCCCCCCTCCTCCTTTTAACAGGATATCCAGGATTTTATTTAATAATTTTGTTGTCTACAAATATAACTGCTACTTTTGTGCAGAAATGGATTTTGCAGACAACTCTATGAATGCAATTGTCAGACCTGGAAGCCATCTTTTACATTTGGGCCTTCAGGCCTGCCACATATTCTTCTGTGGGAAAATGGGAAGGGGGGGATTGCATAGAATATGCAGATATGTAGTCTGTAGTCAAAATAACATTACTTTCACAGAGAGTCAAGGACGCATTGCCCTGGTACCTGGAGTCGGATGACTGGGAGGTGTCTCCAGTTTGGACGGTGGATGATTGGACCATGTGATGGACATGAGGGTGCTGGGCAAGGAGTTGAACTTTCACTTGGGTGGGGAAAAGCTGGAAACTTTCAGATTCAGGTTTTCCCAGATGTGCCAATATGACATCTTCAATAAAAAGGAACTTTGAGGAACCTCAAGCCTTGGAGTTTTCTTTCATTGCTTAGAACCCTGACAGCAATGCTTCATGGCTTGTATATTCCAGCAATGGGGAAATTTGACTTGCATAATGTCAGTGAGTGATATTTTGTATTTCTCATGAAATATGCTCACATGTTCAAACTCCGACTTACGATTGGCTTTCCCTATGTAGAAGGTGAAATAAAGAATTCATCGCTGCCCAATCTCCCAATTAAACTAGATAAAAATGGACGTTCCACCTGGAATTCTTCCTTAAAAAAAGTTTTCATTAGAGTTTATTGTAACATGTAATACAAATGGAAATACAGATCAGAATGGAAAGGGGAAAGGAGGGGAGAGCAGAAAGAAAACAAACAAACAAAAAAAGCAGTGACTTCTGATTCTTTTTGGTGCAATAGAACATAAAATACAATTGCAACCTCAGCTTTTTGCTTTACATTTCTAGTAGATACAAGCCGTTTCTATTACAACAAAGTTAATCTAGTCATCAAAGCCTAAGAGCAAAGTTTCAGGTTTTTCACATTGTAATGTGAGGAATGACTCAGTGATCCCAATTCCTCAGGTGATCTGACTGTCAGGGTTCCAAGTAACACCCCCAACGAAAGAAAACTCTGAAGCTTGAAGTTCCTCAAAGTTCCGTTTTATTAGAGATGTCATATTGGCATATCTGGGAAAACCTGAATCTGAAAGTTTCCAGATTTTCCCTGCCCAAAGGAAAGTCCAAGTCCCTGCCCAGCACCCACAACTCCATCACATGACCCAATCAAAGCACCATCCCAACTGGAGATGCCTCCCACTTCTAGCCCTCCAGGTGCAGGGCAAGATGTTCTTGACTCTCTGAGAAAGGAATGTTATTATGACTATATATCACCTCTGCTCCATAAATCCCCCCTTCCAATTTCCCACAGCAGTAAATGTGGCAGGCCTGAAGGCCCAATGCAAAATATGGCTTCCAGGCGTGACAGTGACTGCATGGGAACGCTGAACTGCCATCAAGTTTTTGAAATTACCTGTGATTTGAATTTCAGATCATCTGTGGAGCTGGAGATTACTTAGTTCAAGGCTGTCAAAGTCACGGCCTGCGGGCTGGATGTGTCATGCGCCGGGTCCGCCCCCACCTGGTTTAGCGAAAGGGAAAAAAGTCTCGATACGTCACGTGACGCTGCCATGACAACACGAGTTTGAAACCCCTGACTTAGTTGTTCCTCACATTACAGTGACCATCTCATATTTCACAGCCTTTACTCATCTAGCTTCTGCTGTTTACAGTTGAGTCACCTCTGAACTATATTTGGAGTCTGATATCCTTTGGTTTAAAACAAAAACTAAAAAACTAAAAAAGACTCTTAAAATGCTTCTTTCTTCAGGACTTTTATGAAGCTAGAGGAGTTTTCTCTTTCACTGAGACTTGATACTCCTTAAAACTATGGTAGTGTTGAGTTTTGGACAATGCTTTAAAAGAATTGTTGTGCTGTTTTATTACTTCTATCGGTTTATCCTCCATTACACAATTATTGCCTTCTTTGTACTGTGTTTAGATATACTACTTATTAAATAAAAATACCACAACTGCTGCTGTCACACTGAATTATGCCACACATTTCTTGGCTCAAAAATCCCATAAAAAATACAGGTTGAGGAAAAGGAAATTTAAATGCAAAGTTGATGCAGTTCTCCTAGATTTAGACATAATATATTGTCACTTAATTCTCATTTATAGCATGGATATCAAAATGTGGAGACAGTCAGATATTTCCAAAATTAATTATATGTGGTTTTGTGACTGTTGTCATAGGTTGATTATGAAACTTAGTATCAAGTAAAGAAGCCACCTAGAACTAAGAAGAAATTTCCTGACAGTTACAACAATTAATCAGTGGAAAAAACTTGCTTCCAGAAATTGTGAATGCTCCAACACTGGAAGTTTTAAAGAAGAGATTGGACAACCATTTGTCTTAAATTGTTTAGGGTTTCTTACCAGAGCAAGGGGTTGGACCAGAATACCTTCAAGGTCTCTTCCAACTCTTCTCTTCTCTTCTCTTCTCTTCTCTTCTCTTCTCTTCTCTTCTCTTCTCTTCTCTTCTCTCCTCTCCTCTCCTCTCCTCTCCTCTCCTCTCCTCTCCTCTCTTCACTTTTTCCTTTTCTGATAATACCTCTTTCTTTCTTTCTTTCTTTCTTTCTTTCTTTCTTTCTTTCTTTCTTTCTTTCTTTCTTTCTTTCTTCATCTATCAGTCTAATTCTTGCATATTTTAACCTTTCATTAGTTTCAGGTCCACGGATAGCCAAGCAAACATTCTTGTTCAATCAGCTTTATTAGCAGTTTTTGTCCCTACTGCTGCTAAACTTGGTTGAAAGAATTTAATAATAATTAGCTCACAAGAAATAACAGCTTGAAGGTTTTTCCGATACAGCTTCAACCTCCAGCCTGGAGTGTATTTTTCCTTTTAGCCACTTACAACATTTTTACACACGATTAGAAATCAATCCAGCGTGCTGGTGTGAGGCAGTCTATTCTCTTGAGTGTGATCTTTTTTTCTGACTGTTTCCTGCTGCAGAGACAACTTAGAACAAAGGAAGAATCTTAGTTTGAAAAAGACCTACCACAGTCTTGATTTATTCTACATTTCCCACATTGGTGGTGAAGATCACCTCAGACTTCTAAGACAATTTAGAACTACGCCAACTTCAGTCTGACCTAAGCATAGTACATAAAATTATCTGCCACAATGTCCTTCCTGTCAATGACTACTTCAGCTTCAACCACAACAATACATGAGTAAATAATAGATACAAACTCAAGGTAAACTGTTCCAAACTCGATTGCAGAAAATACAATTTCAGTAACAGAGTGGTCAATGCCTGGAATGCACTACTTGACTCTGTGGTTTCTTCCCCCAAACCCCAAAACTTTAACCTTAAACTGTCTATTGTTGACCTCACCCCATTCCTAAGAGGTCTGTAAGGAGCGTGCATAAGCGCACCAGCGTGCCTACCATCCTTGTCCTAATATTCCTTTTTACTTACTCTTTTCATGTATTCAAATTATGTTTATACTTTTACCTGTTATCTTATATATGCTTGACAAATAAACTTATGATTATGATTATGAGAGTAAGTGTGAGGTTAGCATTTTACTGTGAACCCTTTCAATAGGCTGTAAAGAAGAGACAAGGAATCCTTCTAGGCCTTTCTAAACCAAGCACTGGGATGTATATCTGGTGATCGTATGCTTAATCAGATTACTTTGGAGCAGTAGTGGGTTTCAAACCCCGTTGCTACCGGTTTGCTCATGGGTGTGGGTGCGCGCACAACACTTCTGCGCATGCACAGAACTGTCCGTGTGGGTGGGCAGAGCCTCCTGCCGCTGCTACCGGTTCGCCCAATCAGGGGCAAATCAGTAGCAACCCACCACTGCTTTGGAGATTTGGTAGTCTTATCCCTGAGATCATGCAGAAGAATGCCAAAGTGTTATATATTCTTATTGGAATTCTCATGAAGTTTCATCATGTTCAACTTGATTTTACCAGAGTTCATGTACTTTGAAAAAAGTTTAGAGAAGAACAACTTTAACCTGGAGACTAAACCATATGAGGAATGGCTGCAGGTTTTGGGTCTGGCTAGTCTAAAGAAAAGAAGAATTAAGGGTGACATGATAGCAGTAGTCCAGTATTTGAGGGGCTGTCTTTCTTATCAACAATTGTAATTATTATGATCTAAGACCATACAAAGAGCTCAGTCCAAGGGTCTCTCTACTCCGCCAATTAGAATGGCCTTCAGAAAATATACAAAGATAAACAAGCTGCTTTCTAGCAACTGGCAATTTACATATGCTGCCTATGATTTAGAATGTAATAATTAGCTATCAATACTAAGAGCCTTTGATAGCTTGGAGCTACCATGAATTTGTCAAGTCCTCTGGCATGGTGACCAGACTGACAGCAGCAAATTCTACAGGTTAGCTGTCTGGAAAAACATCTCAATGATTTAATTTTAAGAAGTGACCCTGATTTCTAATAGTTGAAAAAGAGCAGTAGAACATTTTTGCTCTTATCAAGGAGAATATTTGTAACTCAGAGTTGAAATGAGGGGTCCTTGGTGCTAGCACTGATGATGTTACTTAGTTTGGGTAATGAAACTAGAAAACAAGAAAACAACCAAGCTCAGAAAGCACCAAGGATCCAACATTGTTGCTCTATTCACATTTTCCTTCCAATGCATAGTTTTATATACATCAATTTTATTTACATTCATGAATTTGATGTTTATAAAACACAGTGTGTGTGTGTGTGTGTGTGTGTGTGTATGTGTACGTACAGACACACACTTATCAAACCATCATGGCTGGGGAATTCTGGGAGTTGAAGCCCACAAATCTTTGTTAACATTTTTTAATTGAGTTATAAAGTAATATAAAATACAAAGTAACTAGGAAAGCTGTGCGGAGGGAAAGGGGAAGGAGAAGTGAGGAAAGATAAGAAAGAAAGAAAAAGCAGCGTTGACTTCCGACTCTCTCTGTTACAGTAAAATAAGGCATTAACATCAAATCACAACTTTTTGTTTTTTCCTGATAGTATAAACAAGCCATTTCTATAAAGATCTATCAATCTAATCGGTAAATCCCAGTCAAAGTTTCATTCTTCTCCACATCAAGTCCACAAATCTTAAAGTTACTAAGTTTAGAGATCCCCGCGTGGATCATACTGCAGAGTTTTTAATATTCCATCTATCTATGCAGCAAAATTCTCCTGATTTTTTTTTTTTGTTACTAGTATTTCATTCCATTTGATGAAAAAGAATTTGCTTTTCAAATGCTTTCAAAGGGTATGAAAATTTGAGACATTCTCATGGGTGGAATGTGATGTTTTTGTACTTATTTCGATGCAAGGTGAACAAAGAATGTGCGAACATCCTGTTTTCCTTTGTACAAAAGTCTCTGAACCCTCCATGACTTCCCATATTCCAAAACTCTCCCAAGAGAAATTCAAAAGAACATTGCAGGTACCTAGAGAATAAGGTAGAAAAACAAATAACTGTTTTGCAGAGGAAAAAAAAAAGGCTTGGGAAAATTGCAAGGCATGCTTCTGAATCACATTAGTATTTTTTTAAAAAAAACGATATGCTGATGTGCAGAAGAATGCCAAATTTGCATTATGTTTGTCTTTAAACAGCATTGACCTATAGCAAAATAGTTAATGAAGTTACATTTTCAGCAAGTAATGTGTTCTCTACGACATGTCCTAAATTTATTCAAGTTCATATGCATATTACGTATGGTGCTCTTTAAGATCGGGTCAGTTTTTACCTCCCCCTTGCCTGATCCCCAAGCCAAATTTCATTTTTTTAAAAATATGATTTGATTAAATTTCAAAAGCAAGAATAAAAAAATAAACCAGCAAGAAAAAAAAAATAAAGCACAGAAGAAAGCAAGAATCCAAGCAAAGTTTTATAAAGCCACTTTGGTAGTAAATAAACCATCAAGCAAGCAAGCAAGCAAATATTAAACCCCCTAGAATAAAACTCAGTTTATTTTCTATATCATTGGAAACCCTTTTCGTTCCTCCCTTTTGGCAGAATACATGGCGAAAGATGACAGTGCAAGTTCCCCTTTCAAAAAAAGAGCTGAAAGTAAATCGCACAAGCAGGAGAAAGAAAATTGACTCTGTGCATAGATGGTGATATAATGGTTGTTTTTAGTTTAATTTTAGGAATGGCAGCTGAAATAGCTGTGGAATGTTTTATCTGCCAGCCAAGCTTTTAAGGAGTGATGCTCGAGGCACAATGTCAGGAGATGCAGTTGTATATTCTGTTCAGGCGTTATTTTCATAGGTTCAAAAAGTGTGGATTGTAAATGGTCATTCTGGCCAGTCCCTTGTTCAGTTTAGGGATAACAGCAATAGCACATTGTTGTCCCCAATTCGGGTCTGAGCCTGGTGCCGAAGCCAATGATGGATGCCAGACACGAGGTGCAGGTTTCCTGATTGCTTTTTATTGGGGTACCCCAAGGAAAAGGGCTCCTGGCCAAAATGCCAAGAACCAAGAACAAAGGATTAAGAAAGTTTTATACATTTTCCAGGGGTGAAATGCTCCCAGTTTGGACCAGATTGCCTGATCCGGTAGCGATGGAGGCGGGTGGTTCGGAGAACCGGTAGCAAAAATCCCTGCCCCCCCACATTGCCCAGCTGAGCCGCGATATCATCAGAGGCTTTTTAAAAAAAAATTTAAAAGCATTTTTTCTACAACCTCTTTGGCCAAAGAGGTTATAGAAAAAAATGCTTTTAAAAGTAAAAACAAAGCCTCTGCCGATCAGGCAAGTCAGCTGGGATCGTCAGAGGCTTTAAAAACATTTTTTAAACAACCTCTTCAGCCAAAGAGGTTGTAGAAAAATGGTTTTAAAAGTAAAAGAAAAAAAAAAGTTGGCCATGCCCACTCAGTCATATTACCACCCCACCCCACCAAGCCATGCCCACAGAACCGGTAGTAACAAAATTTACATTTCACCACTGAAATTTTCATTAAAGAAGGCAGGACAAGGCTGGATAACAAGAAATATCATTTAATAAAAACCATTTCAGTAACAATTCTACAATTTGTTCTATTAGTCTCTAGCTGTCCCTATTCCTAAGACTTGGCTAATTAATGCCTCAGGAGTTATCTAATACACATTTTATTTGCTGCAGGCCATCTCTATTCCTAACTTTTAGCTGAGGTAAAGTTTAGCTGAAGTTGTCTAACTCTTGTTACTTTTATCAGCTTTCTAACTACCCAGAATTGTTACAAGATTTACACATGCATATTTCCTGTGGTTAAGCATTCTTTGTTCTTGCTAGACAGACTCCACAATTATAGTCTTCCTGATTGACTTTCCAATGTGTGCCATGACCTGGCTTTATTTTAGCAGACAGCCCATCACTTAGACATACAGTATACACTGCTTCATAATGCTTTATAGCCCTCTCTAAGCCGTTTACAGAGTCAGCATATTGCCCCCAACAATTTGGGTCTTCATTTTACCAACCTCAGAAGAATGGAAATCTGAGTTCAACTTTGAGCTGGTTAGAATTAAATTCCTGGCAGTCGGCAGAATTAGCCTACAATACTGCATTCTCACCATCAAAGCTATGTAAGATAAGATGTTTAACTTAATAGACAGCAGCTTCCTATCCCCTTCCTAATTACAATGATGATGCAGATGAAAAGAAAGCCTCATACTTACAGTATGTTTGTCTCCAGTATGAAAGAACATTCTGAAAAAGACTGGAAGGCAGGGTATGTTGCAGTCCTCATCTATTAAGGATGTCCATCTGGTGGGAACCACATAAAAGAGCCTTCTTTGTGCTGGCCCCTTATCAGGGGTGAGTTCTAAAATTTTTTACTACCGGTTCTGTGGGCATGGCTTACTTTGTGGGCGTGGCTTGATGGTCATGTGACAATTATTTAGGATTTAGCAGAGGTCCTAGTCTACCAGGTTTTTAACTGTTTGCAGAGCTGTACCGATCTACCCATTTATTTTTTGCAGACACTGGTCTACCCATTTATTTTTGCAGGCACTGATCTACTCATGTATTTTTGCAGGCATCCCTCTACTCATTTGTTTTCTTTTAACACTGATCAGCTGTAGGGTGGCCCTTTGAAGCCCCACGGCAAGAGTTTAAACAGTTTTTTTCCCTCTAGCCATCAGCTGGGACTCAGGAGGCAGCAATAGATTGGGGGTGGGGCCAAATAAAAGGTAAGAATAACGCGGGGTGTGAGTGGGGGGAGCGCGGGGGTGCTGGCAGAACCGGTTCGGTGACATCATATCGTCACCGCTACCGGCTCGGGAGAACCGGGCCAAACCGGGAGGAACCCACCATTGCCCCTTATCTATGGAACATTATTCCCCTTGAGTTATGACTGACCTCCACCTTTGTCTTTTCTAAAAGGTCTTGAAGATGTGATTTTGTCAGCAAGTGTGGGGGACCACAAATGGAGATAGAGATAATCAAGTGGTTGATTTGATTTATTGCTGATGCCATGGATGTATGTTGGGGTTTATGTTGTGGATTCTTATCATTGTAAGCTGGTTGTCACCAACTATCACATCTCTTCTCTTCAAGCTTGTTTCAAAATCTGCCCTTCAGGGATCCACCTTTCTGTTTTTGTTCTATTAATCTTTTTTTCCCCCTTTCCCTCAAATTTCAGAACCTGTTGCTCTTTTAGATATCAGTGCTACTGTCTGAATCCCAACATTCTAGAATATCTTCTGTATCTCCTGCTACTGATTGTCAACTCTGTTCACTGGTTTATTTTGTCTTCATATTTTTCCCCTTGCAGGAATTGTCTTTATTGGATACTTCCTGCTGGTCTTGTTTGTCATCCCTATTAAATCATCCCTCTTTTCTGTCTCAGTATGTCAATGTGCTGCTGCAGTCTTCTGATTTTAATGCCTCAATCCTTACTTTCAGTTTTGGCACTATGTTGTCTTTTAATGGCGTTCTAATGGCATTTTAATATTAAGATAATGTTAAATATTGTTTTCCATGTGCAATTGCTTTTTTGATTTATTGTATGTCAGTTTGGTGACATTTGTAGAAAGATGATTTATAAATACTGATAACAGTGAATGAATAATAGTATGGGGATATTTGCTGTAGCGATACAGTTCCCTCCTGACTAATTTTAATCTCTTTGTACAGCTATCCTACCATTAGATAGACAGAAGCAGCCATTTTCAGTGGAAGATGAGCAAAAGCAGTAAGGGGGAGAAACCTACCCCCATCTTTGTAGTCATTGGTGGGATTCAAATTTTTTTACTACCGGTTCTGTGGGCGTGACTTGATGGGCATGGCATGGCTTGGTGGGCGTGGCTTGATGGGCATGGCTTGGTGGACGTGGCAGGGGAAGGATACTGTAAAATATCCATTCCCTCCCCACTCTGGGGAAGGTTACTACAAAATCCCCATTTCCTCCTGATCAGCTGGGACTCAGAAGGCAGATAATAGATGGGGCGGGGTCAGTCAGAGGTTGTATTTACCGGTTCTCCAAACTACTCAAAATTTCCACTACCGGTTCTCCAGAACTGGTCAGAACCTGCCGAAACCCACCACTGTTAGTAGTCAAATATATCCCATGGGATTTCCAGATTCAAACAGGCAGGCAGGCATTAGCCCATCAGCCAGACATTGTGGTAGTAGACAAGGACCAGAAAAAGACCACTGGTGAAGGAACCAAGGAAGATACATATCACCCATAGGGGTACGAAGATAATTTTCAAAATACAGATTTATATAGCTTCATTATCATGCAGTGTTGGCAAACCTGAAATAAAACAAAGAACTCACCAGTGAAAAGATATTTACTATAATAAATTTATTCAAAGTCCATTATGGCTCATTTATGTTAAAAAGGTGGTCTTCTCATCCCACTTTCCATTTCATATAGATGGGGAAAATTAACATGATGTGAATTTTGCATGGGCAGTATCAAAAAGACCCTCAAAAAAGAAGAGAGCTACCTCAAGGACTACTCAGAGCAGTACTTGGGCCTGTCCCTAAAGATTCCATGAAGAGCAGGGAAATGTTTAAATACAGGTAAGTAACTGCCTTTTGTCTATAGCAGTGATGGCTAACCTTTTTGCCTTCGTGTGCCAAAAGTGTGGGAAGCATGGGGGGGGGGGTCGCACACGCATGTGCCCACACCCATAATTCTATGCGCCCCACCCTCCTGCACATGCGTATGTGATCCCCCCACTCCCCCCGTTTTGACACGTGATGGCCCGGTGGGCCTGGTAGGCCTGTTTTGTGCTCTCCCCAGGCTCCAGAGGCTTTCTAGAAGCCTGGGGAAGGTAAAAACGGCCTTCCCCACCCCCCTGGAGGCCCTCCAGAGGCCAGAAATGGCCCATTGGCCAACTTCCGGTGGGACTGGAAGGCCTGAAAATCAGTTGGCCAGTGCACACATGCGTGCTGGAGCTGAGCTCGCATGCCCATCGATATGGCTCCGCGTGTCACCTGTGGCACACGTGCCATAGGTTCCCATCACGGGTCTATAGAGATTCTCAGTCATTCAGGTCATGATTCCAGAAAAAAAAATAAGCATATTTGGGATAACTGCCTTATCAGAAACTCAAAATTGTCTACAGCAAATAACTGATGAGACATTTCTGGTTTCTTTTGACTGTGGGACCCTGGACTTGCATGTGGTGATCCAGATGTAATAGCACATATTTATTTATTTATTTATTTACTCAAATTTATATGCCGCCCTTCTCCTGAAGGACTCAGGGCGGCTCACAAAAAATAAAAAGCCTCGCGCAATAAATTAATAAATTAATTTTAGTTAATTAAAATACTCCAATTAAAACCCTTAGAAAAACTAAAAACTAAAAAACTCCCAGCAGATCAGGCGATCTTTATTCTTTATTGTGTTTCTCTTCTGTTTCTGCGTGTGATACTTTAAAACTGATAAATGGTGGAAATTAATGGACTAATCTTCATATATTATATTCCTTCATACATGCATTCTTGTACTTATAACTTGCCATTATTCCAGGAGACATCCAGTGTGGTGTAGTGGTGTAGTGGTTCAGTAGCATCAGGCTGAAATGTGGGAGACTGTGAGTTCTAGTCCAAGCCTGGGCATGAAGCCAGCTGGTTGACTTTGGGTCAGTCAGTCTCACTCAACCCTAGGAAAGAGGCAACGGCAAACTAGTTCTGAAAAACCATGCCAGGGAAACCACAGGGACTTGTCTAGGCAGTCTCTGAGACCTGGACAGGACTGAATGAAGGGGAAAAAAATATCCAGAAATTCAAAATGGCACACCTGGTTAGTTGTTCTCCTACTCATTTATTCCGTGAGGTAGATTAAGCTGAAAGATAACTTGGGCCCATAGTCTCCAAATGATTCCTTAGTTAAAGCATTGTTTTGAATCTGGATCTCCCCAATCCTACTTTAGCATTCTGCTAATTTTATCAGAGCTTTCTAACCAAATATATGTAATTCCATACTTTGAGACACCTTGTGGCATTTAGACAAAAAGGACTGCCATAAGGACTTGATCATCCAGAAAATGGCTGCCTGGGTGGGACATGTCAGCTGGATTTTCTAGCCTTACAGGGCACTCATTACTAACTTCCAGATTACCTGTGCTTTTTTTTCCATGTTGGATAATTATATTCACGGAAAAGGATTTGATTATAGTAACCAATCATTTTTATTTTGTTGGGATGCCTATGGCCCTAAGCACAAACCAAAGATATTTCTAGAATTAATGACCATTCTGGTGTTTTCCTTTGTAGTGCAGTAGCTTTCAAAACAAGCCACTTGGTAAGTTGAAGTAATATTAAAAGAAATTAAAATAGAGTTGGGTAAACCACTTGGCAGGCACCAAAGCTGGTGGTGAATCCCAGTGTGACAACCTACTGTATCCTCTTTCTACTTTAAATGCTTCCTCAATTGTTTTTAGTCCTTTGATACCAATGATGACATGATAAACATCATGCTGAAATATGGATAACTAATGAAGAGATATTTCAGCAGGAAACTTATTGTTATTCTCGTCTCCTTATTTTTTTTCCATGTCAAAACAATTCATTCTGCTGTTTCTTTACAAAGGACAAGGGATTTCTGATACATCTCCAGTATAATATGTAAGGCAGGGGTGGGTTCTACTTACCTTCGCTAACGGTTTGCAATGGGAGCACGCGTGCACTTCTGCGCATGCACAGATCGCATTTGATGACATCCGGGCAGGTGGGCGGAGCCTCCTGCTGCCATTACTACTGGTTCTTGCGAACTGGTCCAAATCGGGGGCAACCCATCATTGATGTAAGGTAAGGTAAAGGTAAAGGTTTCCCTCGCACCTATGTGCTAGTCGTTTCTGACTCTAGGGGGCGGTGCTCATTTCCGTTTCAAAGCTGAAGAGCCAGCGCTGTCCGAAGACATCTCCATGGACATGTGGCCAGCATGACTAAACGCTGAAGGCACACAGAACGCTGTTACCTTCCCACCAAAGGTTGTCTCTATTTTTCTACTTGCATTTTTTACGTGCTTTCGAACTGCTAGGTTGGCAGAAGCTGGGACAAGGAACGGGAGTTCACCCCGTTACGTGGCACTAGGGATTCGAACAGCTGAACTACTGACCTTTCGATTGACAAGTTCAGTATCTTAGTCACTGAGCCACTGTGTCCCTGTATAATATGTAGCCTGTCCTCAATTTGACATAAAGATTTATTATTTGAATAGAATGAATATTCAGTAAATAGCTGAAATGATACTAATTAAACTCACGTGCAACTTAACACATTGCTATTTCATTATTTACCAAAAGAGGGGAAAGAGCTTATTGTTGATATAATCCATAGCAAAATTTCACTAACCACTGGGAAATCCCCATTTGAACTTCCGATGACCGATAGAAATGGGTGGAAAGCTGATGATTTCCTTAAAGTGGATGTTTAAAAGACATTTTATTGCATGGAAAGAGCTACTTGTGTTATCATGAGTATTTAACAGTTAACACAGTTAACACAGTTAAAACAGTTTTGTTTTGCTACATCCAATTCCTTTTATTCAATAAATAAATAGATGTCAGGTGTCATACACTTCTACAGAATAACAGAACAACAGAATTGAAAGGGACCTTGGAGGTCCCTTGAATTATATATATATATAATTTTAAATCAGCTAATATGAAAATTGTTTGTGTGTGTGTGTTTAATCTATCTGTTTATAGATTTAAAAGACAGAGGAAGATCTAGGCAACTTTTACTTGTACTAAAAAAAGAGAGCTGATGCACATTTAACTGTGTGTACATCCGTTGTCCCCTTTTTGTCCTCTAGCCAGATGATATAGCTTGTAAAATGCGATGTGAACTTTCTGGCATCAACCAGTGCCAGAAAGAGATGTAGTTCCTACAGCAAAAATAGCTTGTCAAGAAGGAATGCAATTTTCAGCAAGGACAACAACTCTTATGCATTCTCAGTTCAAACAAAGGAAGCCAGGAATTTGTAAGTGGACTTTGTACAGTAGAAACATTCATTTGATGGTCAGTCAAATTATAGTCTGCCAATCAGCTTGCTTCCCCGCCTCTCCCTTCCCTTCCCTTGCCTAGCAAGCAGCAGAAATCAGTTTCTTTATGAACTATTTATGAACCTTTATGAACTATCATACATGATAGCTACATTGTACTGAACTTGCTGTTTTCACACATCAGACTTATTTTGGTTTTTCAATTAATTAGTTATCTGTGCTTTTGTAGTGTACTATGGATGTTGCTGATTACGGTGGTGAATCTATTGTGTGGGCATAGGAACAGTGGGTCACTACTTTAATGGAAACAGCCATTTCATCACTGAAAACAAAAGTTTTTTTTTAAAAAATGTGATGAAATAGAAGGGAAAAATGTGCCCCTCTCTCTCTCACAAGGAAAGCTACCAGATCAGGGTTTCAAAAATTCAGAAGACCAAAATTCCAGATGCAGAAACAGGTACAAAAATCTACATCTGGATTTTGTAATCTAGATACTGTAGCCCTGCATGGAAACACAATATAACAATAGCACTTAGACTTATATACCGCTTCACAGTGCTTTACAGCCCTCTCTAAGCGATTTACAGAATCATCGTATTGGCCATAACAATCTGGGTCCTCATTTTACCAACCTCGGAAGGATGGAAGGCTGAGTCAACCTTGAGCCGCTCAGAATCAAACTCCTGAAGTGAGCAGCGAGTTAGCCCTGCGGTACTGCCTTCTAACCATTGCACCCCCATGGCTCTTCAGAATATCAGAGCCTTTCCTTTAGAACTCTGAATAAGTAATTCAACCTGAAAAGAGTATATACCCATACAACCCCTGGAAAATGAGGTTGGAAGCTAAAGCAACTTAGAGAGAGGATAGCTGGGTTAGAGAGAAGTTAGCTGGTTAGATTGTGGAGAATAATATTGAGATTAAGTCTCTGTGGGATTTCCAGATCCAGAAGGACAGGCAGGTACTGGGGCAATCAACCAGACATTGTGGTAATAGACAAGGACCAGAAGACACTGGTGGTGATAGATGTAGTGGTGCCAAGTGACAGTAACATTAGGAAAGTATAAAAAGCTGGAAAAGGGCCTGATGAAGGAACTATAGAGGATATAGAAAGTAAAGGCCAATGTGTGCTGTCCCAACTCACCCACGCATCAGGGTTGGTATAGAGAGCTTTATTCAGTCTGTTCCCTCATCAGTTCCATTTCAGGTTTTCAGCTGCAAGCTTAGCACAGTAATTGGCTCACGACCAAATAGATAACCAAAAGCAAAACAAACTTATGGCCAAACCAGAACAGTCTTGAAAATAAAGGTTTTGCCTGGATAGCTTCCAAAAACAAACAGTTCAAAATCCCCTCCGAGCTTAGGGGCCTCCACTGAGGTTTGTCAACAAGTCCGGTGGTCAGAGTTTCAGGGCTTGCAAGGAGAAGTCACAGGAATAATCCAAGACAAGAGTTCGGGGGGGGGGGGTTGTTTTCATCGAAGCCAGCCAACCGGCTGCTCCAAACACAAACATAAATGGTCTCCGCAAATGAATTAAATCCATGAGCTGCAGAGTTCCAGAAACACAAACAACCATCTGGCCACGACCCACACATTTTGCTTCCAGCAATGCCCCCCTCTGCCTCCTGTGCTAAACAGCCCCTACCGGTGCAGCCCATTAAGAAAGTCAGGCCCTTTTCCCCATCAATTTGGCAGATCTTTGCCTTTCTGCCCTGCGTGCTCTAGCATCTACCAAGGCTGGCAGCTCCTCCCGCTCTTCCTCATTGGCCTGTGAGTTCTCCCCAGTCGAGGCATGTTCAGCTGATAGCTCAGGGTCAGCAATACCGAATGTGCCAGGAATGGTCTCCCTGAGGCCTCTGAGGAAGATGTGGAGGAGCCATCATCCACAGGAGACATCACACAATGTGATCCTGGTAGTAGTAGTAGGACTCTGGGCTGGGACGTCTAAGCTGAGAATGGCTGCAACTGATCCAGAGATGGTATTCAGCAGGTTCTGACCAGTTGTGGAGAACCAGTAGCGGAAATTTTGAGTAGTCCAGAGAACCGATAAATACCACTTCTGACTGGCCCTGTCCCTATCTATTCTCTGCCTCCCGAGTCCCAGCTGATTGGGAGGAAATGGGGACTTTGCAGTAACCTTCCCCTGGAGTGGGAAGGAAATGGCGATTTTATAGTATCCTTCCCCTGCCATGCCCACCAAGCCACGCCCACCAAGCCACACCCATAGAACTGGTAGTAAAAAAATTTGAATCCCACCACTGATTACTGATCCCAAGAAAAGGATCAATGCTTTCCAGAAGAGTGCAGTGTTAGGAACAGCTAAGCTTCAAGCTCCCAGGTCTCAGGTAGAAGACCAAAGATTGAGAAGACAAATATCACCCATAGGGATGAGAAGAAATGAAAATAATAATATATTTTTTTTCTTAAATTGGGGGTGGGATTGTTTTTATTTTTTTTTAGGATTGGATAGTAATTACAGCTACACTTATACCCATGATCATCTTTGATGGTAAGAGGAAAACTTCATTTTTCTCTCTTTTCCTGCCCTGTTTCTAATGACCTGCAATTATGCATATTGCTTAACTGCTGATGGATTCTCAGATGTAGGTTTTGATTAGATTTTAAAAATGTAAGTGCAGTATGATTGCACAAGTAATAGCTAGGAAAATTATGTCAATAGTTAGACATGGGGAAGATGCTTTTACAATTTTCTTCAAATGTTTATAGATATGAGCTAATTTGCCAGTCCCAGTAGTGCTTTAAATATTTCTGAAGTTTCCTTTTTGTTTTAGAGCTGTACCGAAACGATTGTTGATTGCTGATTGTGTGCTCCAAAAAAACCTGAAGTGCTCATTGTATTTGTGAATCTAGACCAAATGGAAATCAATAGTAGCTTTTCATGACTTCAAACTTTCTAAAACTCCTGGTTAAAGCTAATTACTGGGAGATTAAACCATACTGTTACAGATAATAGGATTCTACCAGATAAGCTGGAATTTGCTAGAAGTGAGGTGTAAAGTTCTTTCATTATTTTAGCTTGAAGTTGGTATTTGAAAGAATCAAAATTATTAAATGTGTTGATTATTTTATCAGACTAAAACAGCATCAAAATATACAGGTTGCACAGCAGACAATGGATTTTACTGTATTGTAAGGACAACTGAGATCTGTGGAAGTATTTTGGAAAAAAGATACTAATGACAGACAAGCTTCCTTAAAGATGCTGGTGACTTACAAATTCTTGTCCCATCAACTACAACTATAAGCCTCTAGGTTTTAAAGGAGGATGTGGACAAACTGCAATCAGATCCTGTTTCAGACATGAACTGGTATATGGATTTGTATTTGTTTGTTTGTTTTTTGCAACTGATAACAAAGATGATTTCAGAGCAATAATGTCAACATTTTTGGTGGTGTTCATTTATTATTTTCCTTTCCTTTCCTTTCCTTTCCTTTCCTTTCCTTTCCTTTCCTTTCCTTTCCTTTCCTTTCCTTTCCTTTCCTTTCCTTTCTTTCCTCTTCTCTCCTCTCCTCTCCTCTCCTCTCCTCTCCTCTCCTCTCCTCTCCTCTCCTCTCCTCTCCTCTCCTCTCCTCTCCTCTTTCCTTTCCTTCCTTTCCCTTCCCCCCTGATTATTAATGTTGGAGTTACATTATACTGTTAATAATATTGTACATATCTATACATTTTCCTTTTAATTTGGAACAGCAAAACTAATTTAAATTAGTTTAGCCTAATAAAACTATATTTCAAAGGGCTATATTTAATGTCTCAAGTAGATGGTGGTTACTCTACTTTGTACTCTAACAGAATACAAATTAATCCATTTATGATATGCAAGTATCCAGACTTTCAAGTGGATAGCTGAGCTTTCTTAAGATTCCAAGAGACAGAGTGCATAGAAAATCCCCAAATACTGTAATAATTCTGGGGCGTATATTCAACAAATTAGTTTTACTGTTTGGTGGCTATGGTCAAATTATCCGATTGTTTGTAGATTTGAACCATACTTTGTTGAAGTTCCCTCCACATCTGGGACTGGTCAGTAGCTGTCATTGTCACCTCCATCAGGCTCTGTGTGGGATATTTTCTGATTAGTCCCTATGTGTAGAGAACAGAGGAAATGGCTTTAACAGAATAACAGGGTTGGAAGGGACTTTGGAGGTCTTCTAGTCCAACCCCTTGTACAAGCAGGAGACCCTATACCAGTGATGGCGAACCTTTTCGGCACTGAGTGCCAAAAAGGGAGTGCATGGGCACGTACAAGCACACATATCTGGTCTGGAAGAGAAGCTGCCCAGGGTGCATGTGCACGCCCAAAAATGAACTTCCAATTTCAGCTACTGAACTTCCGGTTTCAACCAGCTACTCTTCTGGGTTTCTGGCGCGCATGCGCACATAACAATCAGCTGGCCAGTGTACATGCTCACGCAGGAAAATGGAAGACCCGCTCTTCTAGTTTCCGGCACTGCTGCATGCAAAAAAGGCAGCTGATCGTCGTGCACACATGTGCACCAGAAACCCAGAAGAGGAACGGGTGATGCTAAGCATGCCAGGCGACGTGGCTCCATGTGCCACTTCGGGCACGCATGCCATAGGTTCACCATCATGGCCCTATACCATTCCAGACAAGTTGCTGTTTTAAAAGCCTCCAGTGATGGGGCACTCAGAACTTCTGAAGGCAAGTGTGGCCACTGGTTAATTGTTCTCACTGTTGGGAAATTTCTCCTTAATTCCAAGCTTCTCTCCTTCATTAGTGTCCAGCCATTGTTTCTTGTCTTGCTTTCTGGTGCTTTGGAAAATAGGTTGGCCCTCTTTCCTTTGTGGCAACCTCTCAATAAAAATAAAAAATAAAAATTCCTTGAAGGGAGGAAGGAATCAAGACAAAAGTCAGGTAAAAGGTGCTCGAGTCCAGGTCAAGCGAATAATGTGAAAAAAATGTCTTAGTTAAACCCCTCCCTAGTTCATCTGAAATTATAAGAAGCAGGTTCAGACTTGTAACATTCCATTATGATAGCTGTTGCAATAAAAATAGTCACCCTGACCCATATTGCATTGGATTTTGGGGAGCTCTAAAGATGCTTTTTCAAGAGGTAACTGGAATTATTGTTTGAAGCCTGTTCACTTCTCATCCAGGAAGCTTCTTCAGCTCTGACTGGATGGTGGGCAATGGAAGGATTTATATTCCTTACAGACAGCTGGTCATTTGCATTCTTTTAGAGAGTCCGAGAGGCCACTTAGAGATTCATCTGCATCCTCAGGGTCCCCTGAGTAGTGAAAATGGGTGTGGAGCCTTCTTGGGTGTTTGGAGAGTTGATACCAGTGGTGGGATTCAGCTGGTTTAGGCCAGTTCAGGTGAACCGGTAGTTAAATTGCTGGCTGGCCCTGCCCCCTGCGGTGTGTTTTCACTCCCAGGAGGCTTTAGGGAGACTTCCTAGGCCCGTTTTCACTCCCAGGAGGCTTCAGGGTGGCATATCCCCCTGCGGCCCGTTTTTTGTTCCCAGGGAGGTGCAGGAGGCCGAGTGCTGCCTGTCACTCCCCCTGGCCAGGCCCACCATGGCCACGCCCACCCAGCCGGTCAGAGAAACGATTGTTAAATTATTTGAATCCCACCATTGGCTGATACCATGGAAAACAAAATGGTTGACTGGATGAAGTTTAGCGTCTCCTCATTAATGCAGAATATGTTCATATTCTTAATGAAGACAATTTTATAAAAGTATGCTTTTGCACCCTGGCCGATAACAGTACATTGATTATTCTTCTGTTTAATGCACCAATCATACATGCTCTTTGTGCTTAAGGATATAAAAAGATTTTAAGTTTTTATTGGGCACATTGTGTAAGCTAATTCTGCAGGGAAATAAACTTTGCAATATTCCTCTGTTATATCTTCCCCCCCACACCTTGGTGCATTTATTTCTGAGCAAAGTTTTTGGTTCCACTTGAGACATTTTCTTTAAAATTGCCACATAAAGTCAAGCCAAATGAAAGGTAGGTCTGAGTGAATGTGTATAAAACAGAGGCGGACATACGGATGAGCCATTTCGAGAATTATATGTGATAGATATTACTTTTGAAAATGGCATTCTCCTTGGCAAATTAAAGGAAAAAAGTAAGACAATGTGTTTATTGGAGCAGCTGATGTAGCCTGCTCACTGCATGATAAATTAGGGATGTATCTCAAAATTTATTCTCTGCATTAGTTATTATTCTCCAAAGGAAGCTCAAACTACCTGGCTGTTTCTAATGCTGAGCTTTAGGCAAACAAATAAAAAACAACAACAGCCAATCAGTTGAGGTGAAAGGACTTGGATTTTAACTGAATTGATTGTACTGATGTTGATAGGACTGAGATTCACTTTGTATGTTTCCACCACAACTATCTAGAGGCTGAAATTATTCCTCTGAAATAAATGCTATGGAAGTACTTATTCTGTGCACTTCTTCCAGAGCAGAGAGTATCTCTTTCTATTTGATTTATCCAGTGAACTGAGAATTGGCAGGCAATTGCTACAACTCGGTGTGGCTGACAAGATACAGAAGATTATCTTCCCGAGGCTGCCCATCATCTTGGTTTTTAATTTTAATTTTTAACTTTTTATTCTACTTTGTTTCCCCCCACACCACCATTTTTTAATTTGTATTATATTGTAAACTGCCCAGAGTCATTGTATTAGTGAGATGGGTGGCATAGAAATCAAAATACTACTATTATTACTACTACTGCTGCTGCTATTACTACTACTACTACTACTACTACTATTACTACTACTACTACTACTACTACTACTACTACTAATAATAATAATAATAATAATAATAATAATAATAATAATAATAATAAAGGTAGCTTTACTCGGAACAGCTTACATCCTGCAACAATACCTTTAACACCTTCAAACATCCACATCTACCTAACCCAAGTCTTTGGGAAGGACACGATAGGTGGATAAAAATGCCCAATCCAATCTGAACATCTGGCTGACCGTGACAAAACATAAATTGTTTTGGAAGCTAATCATGGTAAAATAACTTCCTCGACTATCAGTTGGAGAGTTGAATTCAGGGGCCCTTGTTAGAAAACATGTTCTTGAACTTTAAAAATGCTAAAAGAATGCGGAGGAATAAAGTGGCAGAATGTCCCATTAAAATGTAGTGATATACAAAAAGAATATAATTGCCTAGGATGCAGATCACAGCTGTCAGGCGTGAACAATCAGACGGACACACGTAAAGTATAAACTAGCTACTTTATTGCTCAAGCCTCTTTCACAGCAATTTTCTCAGACTTGCAGTTTGCTCCTAAAAAAGACTAGATAAGGTTCAATGGTGTGTGTGTATGTGTGTGTGTGTGTGTGTGAGAGAGAGAGAGAGAGAGAGACACAGAGAGACAGAGAGATAGAGAGAGAAAGAGACACACACACAGAGAGTGTTGTGGCTCACCAGTGGCCTGCGCGGATTGTGGCTGATCCCAATGATGAGGAGGCTGGTGTGGTGTTGCGCCAGCAGTCTGTGCAGCCAGTGCTTGAGTCGGACAGGGAGGAGGCTGAAGAGGATGTGGTGCCAGAGGCAGAGACTCAGCCAGGGCCTTCAGAACCTCCAGAAGCTCCTTCAAGTGAAGAGAGTGAAGTGGAGGAGTCTCTTCTCAATGCTCAAGCACGCAGGGCTGCCAAAAAGACAGGAGTGGCTACTCAGGAGGTCTCCTCGAGAGTAAGGCTTGGGGTTAATTGGCCATTCCCTTAGCCTATTTAAGGTCGCACACAGATAGCAAATGTTGCTGGAAACAACGCTTGGTCCTACGCAGAGCATTTTGAGAGTGAGTTTTTTGTTACAACTTGGTTTCTGGGCTGATTGCCAACCCTTGTTGGACTTTGTTTAATCTCTGTAATTCTTAGCAGGCTGATAACGACATTTGTGGTTAAAGCCTGCATTTTGAAAGGGGTCTGTTTGTATTAAATGGAGTTTTTCGAGCTGTGTGTGTGCTATACTTCTTGAGACCCGTAACTGGGGCAGAACACAGAGAGAGACAGAGAGACAGAGAAAGAGAGAGAGAGAGACAGAGACAGAGAGAGACGGACAGACAGGCAAACCTTGCCCTCTTATGACTACATAAGAATTCCAGACTCCTGCCTCACTTGACTCCTCCTCCCAATTGGGACAGTCCCCCTCCGACAATAGGCTTAGCTCACCTATTAGTGAATGACAATCATTTATTGTATTTATAAAAAAAACAAATCTACTAGGATTATTAAGAAAGGAATTCAGATAGAAAAGCTCACTTCACAAACAACATCATGAAGTGAGGGAAGCCTAGGATGAGGTCTAAAACAAAGTGGGAGAAAGACAAAGGAGCTTCCCTGTTTCTTAAATGAGGACTCATTTAACTAATAATAGGCCAGGTGAGAAACAGATATAGGGACAATGGGAAAATACCTTTCCCCTCACAGATAAAAAGAGATAATGCCATCTCCAACTTGCTACATATCATAGCAGTAGGAAGGACAAAGCTCTACACAGAAACCTTTACGTTGGTTTATTGTTGTTGCTGCTTATTCGTTTTTTCCCTTGCATTAAGAGAAGGTTCTGTCATTTGGTGCTCCTGAAGGACTCTGACAAATTAAACGAACATAGGTAAAGGTAAAAGTTCCCCTCGCACATATGTGCTAGTTATTCCCAACTCTAGGGGGCGGTGCTCATTTCCGTTTCAAACCTGAAGAGCCAGCGCTGTCTGAAAATGTCTCCGTGGTTTTTCTAGTTGCATTTTTTACATGCTTTCGAACTGCTAGGTTGGCAGAAGCTGGGACAAGGAATGGGAGCTCACTCCGTTATGTGGCACTAAGGATTCGAACCCCTGAATTGCCAACCATTCGATGGACAAGCTCAGCATCTTAGCCACTGAGCCACCGCGTCCCTTTTAAACGAACATACAACCGATAAAAATAAAGATTAATATTTTATAGAAATAATTTATACATAAAACCATTCCCAAAAGGTGTATGTTATTCAAACAGATTGGAGCTTGGCTGATGCTGAAAAAAAAAAAACCAAAATAGGCAGCAACTGAAGGTCCCGATGAAGAGTGTTCCATTGGTAAGGTTACATCGTTTAGAAAGACATTTACTCCATTTGCATCTTCTGCACTTTATAGAGTAAGAGATGCAGAGGAGAATTTAGAACTATTCAGATGTTATTAAGAGCTAGCTGAAAAGATGGGTCCTTATAGCTCTCTTGAAAACCTCTCAAAAAATAGGCATATGACATCTACAGGGTTCATAGTGCAAGAGCCTTGGTGGAGCAGCAGACTAACATGCTGTTAAGTAGCACTTAGTTGCCAGCTGCCTGCAATTACTGTGAGTTCAAATCTCACCAGGCTCAAGGTTGTCTCAGCCTTCCATCCTTCCGAGGTAGGTAAAATGAGGACCCGGATTGTGGGGGCAATAAGTCGACTTTGTATAAAAAAGAACACCGCTGGGGGTGGGGGTGGGGGGGCGAAAGCCCTACTAAGCAGGTATATACAAAAGTATGAAGGCTATGGCTTAATGCATTGTAAGCCGCCCTGAGTCTCTGGAGAAGGGTGGCATATAAATCAAACCAATAAATAAATAAATAAATAAATAAATAAATAAATAAATAAATAAATAAATAAATAAATAAATAAATAAATAAATAAATAAATAAATAGTGTTTATAAATGAACTCTTAGACTTTAATATCTTGCATTTGGCTCACAATTACAGCATCTGTGACCGAGATGGAGTGTTACAGGCTTTGTTACAAGGTATATGTGTATGCACTTATAATGGCCATTGAAAACAATGTGCCAGGAAATGAAGGGGAGGTGGAGAAGCTTAACTAGAATGGGAAAAGCTCAGGCTAAGGAGAAAAAAAGCAGAATGGGTAGGATTCTAGAAGAAACATCTAGCCTAATATAGCCATAACGAGTCACAGTGATTTTTGAAAATGGGGACAAAAACAGTGGATTTGACATTTGCCCAATACTAAAGATGCTGATGATGTTATCCAGTTTGGGTAATGAAACATCTGAAGAAAACAATCAACCCTCATTTCAACCCTGAGCTACAAATATTCTCCTTTATTGATATCTATCTATCTATCTATCTATCTATCTATCTATCTATCTATCTATCTATCTATCTATCTATCTATTCATCCATCCATCCATCCATCCATCCATCCATCCATCCATCCATATCTCTCACTCACTCTCTCTTTCTATCTATCTATCTATCCATCCATCCATCCATATCTATCTATCTATCTATCTATCTATCTATCTATCTATCTATCTATCTATCATCCCACCCTCCCTCTCCCCTCCCTCTCCCCTCTCCCCCTGTCCATCTAAACAAAATGAAATAACACCCCTAGATAAAATCCTAGGTCACCAACTGTTCTCAATATACATTTTAAAAGCATGTATGTGAACTTGTTTCAACTCCTAATAAACGGTTTCAACTCCTACCCTCAAAACGACGCTATAGAGCACTTCACACGAGAACAACTAGACACAAGAACAGTTTTTTCCCCAAACGCCATCACTCTGCTAAACAAATAATTCCCTCAACACTGTCAAACTATTTACTAAGTCTGCACTACTATTAATCTTCTCATTGTTCCTATCACCCATCTCCTTCCACTTATGACTGTATGACTGTAACCTTGTTGCTGGTATCCTTACAATTTATACTGACTGTTTCCTAATATGATTTGATTGCTTATTTGTTCCCTATGACTATCAGTAAGTGTTGTACTTTATGATTCTTGATGAATGTATCTTTTCTTTTATGTACACTGAGAGCATATACACCAAAGACAAATTCCTTGTGTGTCCAATCACACTTGGCCAATAAAGAATTCTATTCTATTCTATTCTATTCTATTCTATTCTATTCTATTCTATTCTATTCTATTCTATTCTATTCTATTCTATTCTATTCTATTCTATTCTATTGGAAACTTGGAAAAATCAACTTCCTAGTCAGGTTGATATTCTTATTGTAATCATGCAAACAATGTGATCTATAAGTTTCCATTTTATATTATTCAGTAGAAATGTGAAGGAAAGTTGTGATGATCTATATTGCTCCTAGATTTTATAGCCAAGGGACTCACAACTAGCATCAAAGTAAATTTCAGATAGTCTGGATTTGAAATACAATATGCATTACCTACTGGGATATCTAAATATAGCCCAGGGCAAGCCAAAACCTGAGAGACTTTATTAACAGAAAGAGCATTTCAAAAAGGGATATTTCATGAATGATACTGCTGCCTACACCTATCAGAAGAACTGATATCTTCTAGATATTGCTTGAAATTCAATTTTTTTTCAAATATTTGTCATTCTTCTTTACTGTAACACAGCTTTGATGCCTTAGAGACAATAGTAAAAGTGACTACTCTCTTTGACAATTTTATTTTACATAATAATGAAAATCTAATTCTTGCCCCAAAGAATACATGCCCTGAATAGGCGTCCCATCATCCTGTCTAAAAGCATTTCATGCAAGGAGCTGAATCACATATAACAAAAACATAAAAACTGATATGGAGAAGATTTCTGGACAGCTAATAAACTGAGTGCAATCCTGAACATACAGATCTGTCAATGGCTTGGCGTTGGGAACTCAAACTATAGCTCACACACAATCTATTCTTTTTTCTTTTGGAAAAAAGCAGCAGTGTCAAACTGGAATCAATGCATGAGTCCCCTGTCCTAGCCATCTATTTTTAATAAATTATCCAACAAATGAATTATCCAAGTTTATTCAAGAGAATCAGCAAGAAAAGATGAGGTCAGGTATTGCTGGAGTTGAAGCTTTACAAAGTATAGATATTATGCCAAAGGAAATGTGCCCCAGGCAGTTCTGGAGATCAGTTATCCAAGAAATCAGTTACAAGGTTTGGCTTCATGGCTCAGAAAAAGACATGAAGATTTTAGCACAGGATTAGTGCGATGGAGAAGCTTTTAAATAGGGAATTTTCCACCTGAGTTGAACTCTCCCAGTGCTGATGATCCTGAATCAGAATGCAACTTTATTCAAGAGTAGGGATGTACAAACTCTAAGCATGTTATGACAAAGCTAAAGAAATGTTTGAGTTTGAAACAGGTTGCGCTTTGAGTTTGAAAAAGGTGCTTTAGGGTCAAAAGAGCTCTTCTTTGATTTTGAAAAAAAAAAACAACCCACACCTCTCCTTTGATTTTGATCAAAAGGGTCTGTTTTAAGCCCCCAAACAGTTCTAGAAAGGTGGAGCAATGCTTGAATGACTTCAAGTTTAAAACATTTTGCACATCCTACTTAAAGGAACTTCTGACTCTTTAGAGCTGTGTTGGCGAACTATGGAACGTGTGCCAGACGTGGCACGCAGAACCATCCCACGTGGGATGCGCGGCCTCCCTGGCTCCTCTCCCGCATTCCTGTGCACACACGCGTGCCAATCAGCTGGCCTTTGCAAGCGGGTGAGCGTGGAAATCTGGAAGAACAGTGTTCCGGCGTGCATACATGCGCTGGCACCCAAACCTCCGGGTTTCCAGTGTGCACCTGCTCAATGGCCAGCTGTTCATCACATGCACGTTTGTGCCGGAAACCGGAAGTTTGGGTGCCAGTGCGCAAATGTGTGCCAGAACACTGCTGTTCTGGGTTTTGGTGCTCCCGCACATGTGCAGGCCAGCAAGGCTGTGCGGTCCAGGCAGGATGGTTTGTGTGCCATTTCCAGCATTCAGGTCAGCACGTGGTGACGTAAAAGGTTAACCACTGCTTTAGAGCCATGCTTCTCAACCTTGGCGACTTGAAAATGGGTGGACTTCAACTCCCAGAGTTGAATTCTGACAGTTGAAGTCCATCCATCTTCAAGTTTCCAAGGTTGAGAAACACTGCCTTAGAAATTGTTACTTCCTTTACTTTCCTTGAAGTTGGGCAGTTTCTACCTCTCTTTTTTTGAAACCCTCAATCAAGTATGATGCCTGAAAGACATAAATGTCATTAGGGCTGTTATCTAATGCCACATAGTGAAAGTTTGTATGTAGGGACCTGGCTGTTGAGAAAGGATCATGAGTGCAAGGGAAGGAAATGAGATTAATCTTTGCATCATAGTATTGAATTAGATGACCTCTTTGCCTCTTCCTAACTCTGGATAGAGAGAAAATATATTTCAGGCTTACTCTACCTACAGTCTGAAGTTCGATTTTGATGGGGCTCAAAGTCTTCCATCCTTTTCAGGTTGGTAAAATGAGAAGTCAGATTATTGGGGCAATATATTGATATTTGTAAGCTACTCAGAGAGTGTTGCAAAGCACTATGGACAGTATATAAGCCTAAATGCTATTGCTGTTTCATGGCTATATCAGTTTGTGGTCTTTTGAATCAATGTATTCCATTTCAATAAACATGGAACTGGTCACCTTTATGAAATGAAGTAATCCACCCTGCAAAAACAAAACAAAACAAAAAAAACCCCCTCCAAATTTATATTAATTTTATTTTCCAAGCCTTCCAGTTTTTAGCAGAACTTTTAGTCCTTTGCCTTTACCTTTGACTTGCTGACTGATAATCCATCACACAGAGTTAAATCTTTTGAAGAAGAGCAATCTTACTGGAAAAGAAAAGTTTTCAAATTCTAAAACTTTTCCATTGTTACATCATAGTTTCATAAATTCCCATCTTCTCATAAATTCTCATAATTTGGGCTAGGTCTTATGAATGTTGTAGTGTCCAATACCCACAGATCATCCATGTTAACTCCATATCAGAACTTTTGAAGTAGAGGTTGAAGCATAGAAAGGCAACCAGGCTGGGAATGATTTCATTAAATGGTTATAGAAAAACAAGCAATCAATGGAAGAGTAAATTAAAAAGGAAAAGGTAAAAGTTTGCCCTATCCAGTCATGTCCGACTTTATGGGGAGGTGCTCATCTCCATTTCTTAGCCGAGGGAACCAGCATTGTCTGAAGACACTTCCATAGTCACGTGGCCAGCACAACTATTCACTGAGGCACAAAGAACACTGTTAATTTCCCACCAAAGTGGTACCTATTTATGTACTCGCTTTTGCATGCTTTTGCATTGCTAAGTGGACAGGAGCTAGAGCAAGTAACAGGAGCTCTGTCAGCCCGGGAACCATTTTGGAAATCCTCAGGGCTTACAGCAAGGCCAGTTACTGCTGTGGGAACATAAGGGGGAAGATAGAGATAACTGGGGGAATTGTAGCCAAAATAACATTCTTTCCTGTGGGAGCCAAGGACATCCCTACCAGGTGTTTGGAAGGCATGGGCCAAAGGCAGCTGAAGGAAGACTGTGACCTGATTGGACCATGTGATGGACGTGTGACATGGGGGCAAGAATTTGGGGTTTTGATTTGGGTGGGGAAAACCTCAGATCCTTCAGAGTCAGGTTTTCACCAGCTGTGCCAATATGGCATTCCTAATAAATTCTTACTTTGAGGAAACTGCAGGCCTCAGAGTTTTGATTGCGTTGGGACTGTTACTTGGAACCCTGACAAGCTCACACCGTCATGTGGGGCTTGGATCTCAAACCCAGGCTGTCAGCTTTCCAGCTGACAAGCTCAGCATCTTCACCACTGAACCAGCGTAAATCCTTTGAGAGAAGTGTTTCACAATGCACAAGGACATGTTTAAAGCATCTTTTTTTAAAAAAAAAAAATCATTAAATAACCTGTGAGCATGGGAAAAGACACATCTGCATTAATATTTCAATGAAAGTTTCATCTCCCTATTGCAAAGCAGCTCCTTCAAAAGATTTTTACCGCTATGCTGGAAATCATTTTGAAACATAATATACCTGCACTACCTTATGTAAAGTTTTATGGCTGCATACATGCAACGTGATTAACCATATTATTGAAATAACTTGATTTCTGGTTTTGTATAATACATAACCAGAAGTCATAAATTAGCCAAATGGGCTGGGTTCACACCAGGGGTGGGTTCTACTTACCTTTACTACCGGTTCACAACGGGACCGCGCGCGGAGTTTCCTGATGACATCCGGGTTGGTGGGCGGAGCCTCCCGCCAGTTTTACTACCGGTTCTTGCGAACCGGTCCAAACTGGGGGCAACCCACCACTGGTTCACATAATATGCTAAGCAGAGGTGAGTTTCACATATTTTTACCATCGGTCCGCTGTGCGTATGCACGCTCGTTTCGTGCGCGCGTGCATGCGCCTTTTGTGCATGCACCCAGCCTTCCACACAAGCACTTTGCTCACATGTGCGCCTTCCGCCTGGCCTCAAAAATGTGGCTAAATAGGATGGCATTACACCGGGGCGGGGGGGGGGCCGGGGGGGCCCACCTGCAATTGCTGCTACCGGTTTGCCCAAACTGATCCAAACCGGCTGAATACCACCACTGATGTTAAGCTACAAAAAGAACAGCAACAACAAGAGCAAACTAAGATTAAAACCCTAGTAGTCAAGCTTAGCAAGTTGAACATTGCTCTTTAACTGATCTGATTATATCTGTGGTTTGAACACAGCAATTTTTCTCTCTCTTACTAAAGCTAATTATGTTTTATAAGCTGCTTTAGGAGGGGTTTGCCTTGAGAGGTAATATTTTGATAAGAAAGAACTGGGATTACTTGTCACCCCCCAACCTCTTTTTCACTTTTAATGTGTGTGTTACTGTCAAGCAAAGGCTTACATGCTATTTTTACGTTATCCTTCCCTGAAAACACAAAACCACATTGCTGTTAATTAGTGGTTTGCTTTGCAGATCTAATTGTATGATTTCTAGGTGCCCCAGAAACCACAAAAGTGGAGTCATGCCTAATCTTAAAGCTCAGTTTAGAACATGAACCATTTTTAAACGAGTAATATAGAACATATAGAGCTTCTGTCACACTGAGCTACTGAAACATAGAGATGGTGTCAGCCAGTAGGCCGGAAACTTCCATGCTGCCACCTTCTCATGTGTGGGAAAGTAGGAGGGGGGATTTTGTAGAGGGGTTGTCTGTAGACATAATAGCATTCTTCCTGTCAGTCGCATCTGGAGAGGAGTGGTCGGAGTGATGTCTCGAGATGGGATGGCGGTTGATTGGAGCATGTGATTGACTGATGAATGAGGGGATGGTTTGGGGGATTTTAATCAGTGGTGAAATCTAAAATTTGTTACCACCGGTTCTGTGGGCGTGGCTTGGTGGGGGGGGTAATGTGACTGGGTGGGCGTGGCCATTATTTTTTTTTCACTTTTAAAACCATTTTTTCTACAACCTCTTCGGCAAAGAGGTTGTAAAAAAATGCTTTCAAAAGACTCTGACAATCCCAGCTGAGTTGCCTGATCGGCAGAGACGTTTTTTCTTTTAAATGCCTCTGACGATCAGGCAACTCAGCTTGGATTGTCAGAGGCATATAAAAGAAAAAAAGGGTTTTTTTCTTTTAAATGCCTCTGATGATCCAAGCTGAGTTGCCTGATCAGAAGAGACTTTTTTTCTTTTAAATGCCTCTGCCGATCAAGCAACTCAGCTGGGATCATCAAAGGCTTTTAAAAGAAAAACAGGTTTTTTTTTTGTTTTAAATGCCTCTGATGATCCAAGCTGAGTTGCCTGATCGTTAGAGGCATTTAAAAGAAAAAATGTCTCTGCCAATCAGGCAACTCAGCTTGGATCATCAGAGGCATTTAAAAGAAAAAAAGGGTTTTTTTCTTTTAAAAGCCTTTGAGGATCCCAGCTGAGCCGGGTGATCATCAGAGGCTTTTTTTTTACTTTTAAAAGCATTTTTTTGGCCGAAGAGGTTGTAGAAAAAATGCTTTTAAAAGTTAAAAAAAAAAGCCTCTGATGATTGTGCGGCTCAGCTGGGCATGCGGGGGGGGGCGGGGGGCGGGCAGGGATTTTTACTACCAACCGAACCACCCGCCTCCATCGCTACCAGATCAGGTGATCCGGTCTGAACCGGGAGCATTTCACCCCTGGTTTTAATACACTGAGGGAAAACCTGGACCTCTCAGATTAGGGTTTTTCCAGATGTGCCAGTTTGCCTATTCTAGTAAATAGAACTTTGAAAAATGCTTGCTTCAGAGTCTTTATTTGGAGTTGGGGTTTTTCTGGAACGCTGAGAGATGGGGGCTTCTTATATGGGGTAAAATAGCAATAGCAATCACACTTAGACTTTTATATTCCACTTCATAGTACTTTACACCCCTATCTAAGAGATCTACAGAGTCAGCATATTGCCCCCCAACAATCTTTTACTGACTTTGGAAGGTTGAGTCAACCTTGAGCTGGTCAGGATTGAACAGCTGGTGGTGAGCAGAGTCAGCCTGCAATATTGCATTCTAACCCCTGTGCCATCAAATACATGTTGGAAGAAAAGAGGGGTGACTCCTTTGATCCCATTTTCCATGCCATGCAAGGTGTCTCAAAGAGGAAGATGCCCAACCATCAACTGCCCTTTGTCCTTTTTCCCCTGCAAAATCTCTCACAGAATATTCATACACTTTTAGGAAGCCCTCAAAATGTGACCTTTTCCTGACACTTAAACAAGGAGTTCAATGGGCTTTACAATCTTCTTTTGAAGAATTTCACCTGTAATGCATGGAAATGACCCAAGCTCAAATGCCGTGAAATCGGTGTTTCCTTTTCCCAAGCAAAGCTGATTTATGGGTCAATCTTTCATATTTTTAGAGTAATTTCCATGTGGCATGAAGGAAAGGACAAAGCCCAATCTAGTCACCTGTGACAATTTAATCAAAGGAGCTCATAAATCAGAAGCTCTAGTCATGCATACAGCTGCAAGATTACCTGAGATTTGTTGCTCTACTGGAGTGTATCTTAGGTATTTAGAAGTACATAAATGAAAAACTTGGGAAAGAGAAAGGCAACTGGATTCAGTTGTCCTTTCTTGTCAAAGTAAATGACTTGAGTATGAAAATGCTTCATTTATTCGAAGTCCAATGTTAAGTCTATATCCCCCCCCTTTTTTTGGAGATAGGATAAACACATCTGTATAGATCTGCCATTTCCTTGAGATAAATATTTGCTTGATGCTCAGAAATGATTACATGCAAATGCACACCTGCTAAGACATGGACATCCTTGGTACAATCTATCAGATATTCAGTGTACCCTACAGATCGGCAAACCTTTTAAGCACCACATGCTTTGCATGATCTTCTGAAGTTATTTGCCTTCAGAAGTCGTGGGTACTCCGCCACTGGAGGCTTTTAAAAAGAGACTGGACACCAACTTGTCTGAAATGGTACAGGGTCTCCTGCTTGAACAGGGGGTTGGACTAGAAGATCTCCAAGATCCCTTCCAACTCTGTTATTCTGTTCCTCTGGTCTTGCAGAATGGTACATCTGCTACCCCCATTTTTTTCCCTCTCCAAAATCCCCAAATCTCATAAGATTTCCCTATTCGATGTGATCTTAATATTTATTTTATGTATTAGATCCCCCCCCCGAATTTTATCACTTTATAAGAAACTCAGAGCAGAAAACCTACCTAATATTCCTTCCTCCTCCTCTTTTCCCCCCATAACAACAACCCTATGAGGTGGGTTGGGCTGAGACAGAATGACTGGCTCAAGGTCACCTATTTGGTTTCATACTTGAGGCAGGACTAGAACTTCTAGCCTGATGCCTTAAGCATTACACCAAAGTGGCTCATATTCTCACCCAAGGTGTCTAAGGAGATTAGAAGAACATTGAAATTGACAAAATTTAATAAATTTGTGGGTTTGGGGCTAACAGATTAACAGAGTTGGAAGGGATCTTGTAGGTCATCTAGTCCAACCCCCCATCCAACTAGGAGACCCTACACCATTTCTGACAAATGGCAGTCCAATCTCTTCTTGAAAACCTCCAGTGAGGAAGCTCCCACAACTTCCGAAGGCAACTTCTGTTCCATTGGTTGATTGTTCTCACTGTCAGAAAGTTCCTCCTTATTTCTAGGTTGAATCTCTCCTCAGTCAGTTTCCATCCATTATTCCTTGTCTGGCCTTCAGGTACTTTGGAAAATAGCTTGAACCCCTCCTCTCTGTGGCAGACCCTCAAATACTGGAACACTGCTATCACGTCTCCCTTGATCCTTCTCTTCACTAGACTAGCCATGCCCAGTTCCTGCAATCGTTCTTTATGTTTTAGTCTCCAGTCCCCTAACCATCCTGGTTGCTCTCCTCTGCACTTTTTCTAGAGTCTATCTGTTTCTGAATTTAATTTGGGGATCCACAAGTACGTACAAGGGATTTTTTTTTTGGATGAAGGAAACGCTCTAGTGTTGTCCTACTGCACTGATGTAACCACTCTATGTCTTTTACTCAAAAGAGAAAACCTATTACAAAAGGCTTCTTCCAGGAGAATGCATTGTACAGGTATGTATAACCTCTGTTACCATGGTAATCTAATGAGAGGGTATTTTGTTTGAATGCCTCCTAAAGTGTCCTATTTAATTCTTTAGAGCCAAAGACTTAGAGAGGATTCAAATATTAAATACAGCAAAGCTCTTCCAGTTGAGATAATCAGGTGAAGGACCTGTTCTTCGCATCTATTCCACATTGAAATCTCTATGTAAAAGAGAAAAATTAGGTTGCCACTCATTCAAAGAATTTAAGTTATATAGACTGATTGTTCCTTTTGGAACAAAACCACTTTGTGAGAAAAGTTACCAAGAGGCCATCCTATCTGATGACAGTGTAGCTGTAAGAATTTGGATTTCCCTAATTTTTATTTCATGAATCCGTCTCACAATCTGTTTCATATCGTTTTAGAAACTATGTTCATATTCAAATCAGATTAATCATCTTTACTGCAATTTTTGACCAGTAAAAAAAAAAATAGTTTTGATACAACAATTCCTTTTTGGAAGTGAGGAAAAAAACCCAATAGGGTAATATAAGGACATATCTTATTTATTAATTAATTTCTTTTATCAATAAGAATAAAATACAAAACAATAGAAAACAAACATCCAACACTAACTATGTGGAAAAAAAAATTGGGTACAAAAAAAGGGAAACACCCCCTCCAAATGTCAAATAAATCTAACACTTGAACACCTACCCTGACTGGATGCTAAAAAATAAATAAAATATTTTATTTAATCTCCCTTTTTAGGATTCTGTAATCTCTTAATTTGGGGTAGAATTGGAAAGACTGGATGGAGAAAATATTTTATTTAATTATTATTATTATAACTTTTAACTTTATTATTGTACGTATACACACAGTATTAATTTAATTTAATTAATTCAATTTATATGCCGCCCCTCTCCAAAGACTCAGGGCGGCTCACAATACATTTAAAAAAATCATTATAAAAAACATTTAAAAAATAAAAACATTAAAAACATTAAAAACTCATTCACACCATTCATGGCCGGATCTCGCCAGATCACAAGAGCGAGATCAACAGCCCCAGGCCTGCCGGAAAGTATACCAATACAATGAAATTCACATAACATCCAAAGACCAGGCCCAGCACACATAACAATCCCCAAACACACTCCCACCCACCACAAATTCCCTGCCCCTAAACCACCCAAAAATCCACACAACAGACCAAGTAATGCTGTCCAACAGCTCACTGATGGTGGCCCTTTAGTTAATTGTTGAGTGCAATTATAGCTCTGGGATAAAAGCTATTCAGTCTGAGTTTTAATTGTTCTGTATCTTCTACCAGAAGGCAACAGTATATATAGGTATATATAGGTATCTTTTCTTTTATGTACACTGAGAGTGTATGCACCAAGACAAATTCCTTATGTGTCCAATCACACTTGGCCAATAAAAAATTATTCTATTCTATTCTATTCTATTCTATTCTATTCTATTCTATTCTATTCTATTCTATTCTATTCTATATACCGTATATATAGGTAATATAGGTAAAGGTAAAGGTTCTTCTCACATATATATGCTAGTCATTCCCGACTCTAGAGGCCAGTGCTCATTTCCGTTTCAAAGCCGAAGAGCCAGCACTGTCCAAAGACGTCTCTGTGGTCATGTGGCTGGCATGACTAAATGCCAAAGGCTCATGGAACGCTGTTACTTTCCCACCAAAGGTGGTCCCTATTTTTCTACTTGCATTTTTTACGTGCTTTCGAACTGCTAGGTTGGCAGAAGCTGGGACAAGGAACGGGAGCTCCCACCGTTACGCGGCACTAGGGATTCAAACCACTTAACTGCCGATCTTTCGATTGACAAGCTCAGCGTCTTAGCCGTTGAGCCACCGCATCCCTTTATAAGGACATGCCTAATTAAAATTTTTCTGCAGTTGTATAACTTGGCCATCTGATAGATGAGTGTGGGGTTAGTATCCCTTAAAAAGAATACATATAAAATGTATCAGTGTGGTCTTCGTATTTGGAAATGATTGAGGCACATCTCGGAACATCATGAATCCATATTTAAATTGTTTCATATATAACACTTTAGATTACGTAGAAGGGGAGTTCCTACAAAGTAGTCTAATCCTTTGAAGATTATATCACATGCAAGTCCTTAATATCTTGATTGACTTGTAAATAACTTATTGATTGCATTCTGCAGGGCATTTGCTAGATTGTCTGCAGAAAATGTGGCTATCCGAACCATGTCTTCCATCTAAAATCACCTATCAGCTGCTCTGTTTAGTGAGCGTGTATTCTCTAGGCTTCGAACCTTTAAGAAGATTATCAAATTCTGCCATATCTCTAAATAGAAAAGGAAGTTATCTTTTTCCTCCCTTCCCAGGGATTTCAGTTTATTGAGTGAATGATTTATGATGCATGCGACAATTCAGAAGTCCAATTTGGATGTTTTCCTTCCCAATAACTGGCAGGAAAAAAACACATATATCATTATGAAAAATGGCTACAAAGCTGTTCTTGCCAGACAACATATTTCTTGATCCCACTAAGGAAACTTGAAGGATTATTTTACACTAAATATTCATATTGTTTAACGGCAAGGTAGAAAAACCTTTTGTCTTTTTCCTGGGAGATAACATGTCCAATTATATTGCAACTGCCACTTCTGGGCTGCATAACTCTGGATGACCATTAGATGAAAGCAGAAGTATAGAATAGAAGAGAATGTTATTGGAAGGGACCTTAGAGGTCCTCTAATCCAACTTCCTGCTCAAGCAGGAAACCCTATATAGTTTTTATAGAGTTTTCTATATCTCTTTGCTACCTTCTATAGCTAGCTGGATTTGAGAGCCCACAATTGACTGACATAATAATAACAGAATAACAGAATTGGAAGGGAGGTTTTGGACAATGGTGAAATCCAATTTTTTTTTACTACTGGTTCTGTGGGCATGGCTTGGTTGGTGTGGCTTGGTGGGCATGGCAGGGGAAGGGTACTGCAAAATCTCCATTCCACCCCACTCCAGGGGAAGGATATTGCAAAATCTCCATTCCCACCCCACTCTGAGGCCAGCCAGAGGTGGTATTTGCTGGTTCTTCGAACTACTCAAAATTTCTGCTACCGGTTTTCCAGAACCTGTCAGAACCTGCTGGATGTCACTCCTGGAGTAAATCCAGATGGGGAAAGAAAAGATCTAAAAAATAGTAAAAGAAGCCTGGTGGTGCAGTGGACTAAACTACTGTTAAAGTACTATTTAGCTGCCAGCTGCCTGCAATTACTGCAAGTTCAATTCTCACCAGGCTCAAGGTTGACTCAGCCTTCCATCCTTCCGAGGTAGGTAAAATGAGGACCCAGTTTGTGGGGGCAATAAGCTGACTTTGTATAAAAATAGAACACCGCTTTGGGGGGGGGCAAAAGCCCTACTAAGCAGGTATATACAAAAGTATGAAGGCTATTGCTTAAAAGCATTGTAAGCCGCCCTGAGTCTCTGGAGAAGGGCGGCATATAAATCAAACTAATAAATAATAAATAAATAATAAATAAATAATAGGAAAGTATACTGTCTCCACATTGTCCAATTTTGGAAGAAATTTGGACAACGTGGAGAGAGGCACTTGAGCCACACAAGGGCACCTCTGCTTGGGGATCACCAATAAATCAATTGATTGATTATCTGCCATCAAATCATTTTTGTCTCCTACTCACAAAAGAAGAAAAGATAGCTAGATTTTCTTTATGTTGATCCCTAAGATATTATTTCAAGTCTCTCAATGGTGCGCTCATTTCCCCTATAACTGAGTCCATCCACTTTGCTGCTGCTCGTCCTCTTCTTCTCTTTCCTTCCACCTTTCCTAGCACTAGATGAGCTATGGTGGCGCAGTGGTTAGAATGCAGTACTGCAGGCTACTTCTGCTGACTGCCAGCTGCGAGCAGTTTGGCAGTTCGATTCTCACTGGCTCAAGGTTGATTCAGCCTTCCATCCTTCCGAAGTCAATAAAATGAGGACCCAGATTGTTAAGGGCAATAGGCTGACTCTGTAAACTGCTTACAGAGGGCTGTAAAGCACTGTGAAGTGGTATATAAGTCTACGTCTATTGCTACTATTGCTAAATCCATTTCCAGAGATTGGACAAAGATAGATAAATGTGCTTTGGTTCTCGTAATTTTATCTCCATTTTCTGCATTCTACTCATTGAGTGAAGTTTTCTAACCCTTATGTGCAAACTCATTTAAAAAGAAGTGGTTTTATTTAATGTTAAGAACATAAGTGGTGGAGGTTTTATATGACAAATATGAAAGCAAGTGCCCAATTCTTGTGCTGTGACCCAGAAATTATAATAAAGCAGCTTATTACCTCTCTGAAAATGGATATTTCACTGAACCATTATGGCTTACAAATTCTGACTGCATTATCCTCCCTTATGAATTTGCTTAATTTATCTAATCCTCCGTTAAAGCTTTCCAGTGGCACAAGTTAAGTTACTTATGTCCACTGCATGAAGGAATGCTTTGTCTTCCCCATCTAACTTACTTAACTAACTAACTTAATTAAGGTTCACTCAACAGACATTTCTATATTTATTTATTTATTTATTTATTTATTTATTTATTTATTTATTTATATTTGTCAAGCATATATAAGATAACAGGTAAAAGTATAAACATAATTTGAATACATAAAAAGAGTAAGTAAAAAGGAACATTAGGACAGGGATGGTAGGCACGCTGGTGCGCTTATGCACGCCCCTTACAGACCTCTTAGGAATGGGGTGAGGTTAACAGTAGACAGTTTAAGGTTAAAGTTTTGGGGGTTTGGGGAAGAAACTACAGAGTCAGGTAGTGCATTCCAGGCATTGACCACTCTGTTACTGAAGTCATATTTTCTGCAATCGAGTTTTACCTTGAGTTTGTATCTACTATTTGCTCATGTATTGTTGTGGTTGAAGCTAAAGTAGTCATTGACAGGAAGGACATTGTGGGAGATAATTTTATGTACTATGCTTAGGTCAGACTGAAGTCGGCGTAGTTCTATGTTGTCTAACCCCAAAATTTGGAGTCTGGTGGCATAAGGTATTTTATTGAGGTTAGAGGAATGGAGGACTCTTCTCGTAAAATATCTCTGGACTCTCTCGATTGTATTTATGTCCAATATGCAATTATTAATTATAAGGGCCCAATATCTTAGATACCTCTTTCTTCCTTCTTTGCCATTACATTAATACAAACCCATCTTGCTCTATCTGACTCAAACATTAGCTTGTTATTAGTTGATGTGTATCGCAGGAATTGTAGTTCAACAACATCTGAGAGGTTATAGCCATATGATATATAGCCTTGCTCCATTAATCTCCTGGGTTATTAGTTTGAGATCCAGTACAAATATATAATTCCTGATAATCTCCAATGTAATTTAGCTAGAACAGTAGGACTGATAACCTTTGCAAACACCAAGTAACATTGGACACAAAGGTGCAGGCACCTTCATATTTTAAAATTCATTTTGAAAATAGACCAAATCAGTAATCCTAGAATCCCCCTTGGGGATTTGCAGAGCCACACAGCCAGTTCTAACCTGTGGAATAGTTGCTTATGAGAGTGTTCAGGTGTGCCTACATTTGTTCAAAAGATCTCATACTTATTTTGAACTTTGGTACTTCTCTCTTCCAAAAGAGCTTATAATATTTCAAAAATAATAAAAAATAATGAACAGAGAATACTTGAAAGCAATATGTCACTCCTTTAAAATTACAGGTGGAGATTTGCCCATGAAAACATTATCTGCCGATTAAAACATGATCCTAAACATGAATTTATTAAAGGTCTGGTAAGATGATTTGAAATAAAAAAAATGTCCAGAAGTCCAGAACTTTGACTATCTCAACAAATTACAATCTACTGCACCTTCAAATGACTTCCATAGTCTACGACAGTAGTGGCTATCATCTGGGGTATACAAATCTAGACAATCACAAGATAGGAGCAGATAAATACATTCAGTGCCAGTCAGATTTTTGAAATGCACCTCGCAGTATATAAGATCTGTCTGTCTCTCCCTTTCCCTCTCCTTCTCCCTCTCCCGCTCCTTCTCCTTCCCTCTCCTTTTCCCTCACCTTCTCCTCCCTCTCCCCCTCCCCTTCTCCCTCTCCCTCTCCCTCTCCTTCTTCCTCTCCCTCTCTCCTTCTCCCCCTCCCCTTCCCCCTCTCCCTCCCCTTCTCTCCATGCACAGAGAAATTGAGATTGCAAAAAGCCTTCAAAACAGCACTATAATTTCTGTGTACATTTCTAAGAACAACTTTCCCTTTATTTTCTCTTTTTCTTATTTTCTCTTCAAGTCACGTTTGACTCCCAGCAACTGCCTGGACAAGTCCCTGCAGTTTTCTTGGCAAGATTTCAGATGTGACTTGCCACTGGCTTCTTTGAAGAACTAGTGAGAGAGGGACTGGTCCAAGTCCCCTAGTCAGCTTTGCACCTAAGGTGGGACTAGAAGTCACAATCTCTAGCCTGACACCTTAAACATTACCAAAGTCTAATATCTAGTCTGATATATTTGATAATCAGCCTATATTACTTACCTCTGTTAAGAAACATGCCTTGGCTAATCCAGTTGCCTGCATGAGCTTTTGTTTTGAGCTGGATTGGGTCCATTTGGGGATGAATCAGATCCCTTATGAACTAATTGACTGAATCATTTAATTCAGCAGTTTTCCTGGTTGAGTTACGCGCTGTCTCCTGTTAAACCAGGTACAAATGTTATGCAAACAGGGCCAGTAAATCTACATATTGAAAATCTCAATGGTCAAATCAGATGTGAGCAACATCTAACCTTCCGGAAGTTACTGAAGTACAATTTACTGTATTTGGTCAGCTGGGACCTATCATTCAGCAATAACTGAAGGATGTAGGTTCCTCACGCTTGCTATAAAAGAAGATTAAATCTGGCTTCCTATATCAGAATGATGTTGAAAAGGTATAATAACATTATTTCCTTAAGGAAGTCCAAGATACGCTAGCATCACAAAATAAATTGAAGAGAAAGTTACAAAGAGATTTTAATCTCATATTCCCCACTGTTGAGAAGTTTACCCTGAAGCTCTGGCATTCCCTTTTATTATTTTTTAAATGTAACCATGTCTATCAATTATACTGCTGCATTCTCTTTGCAGTAGTCCTTGCTGTGAAATAAGAAGTGACTTTTCACCTCTCAACATGCCTTTGTGGAAGAGACCGTTATACTGATTTTTTTTTTTTTTGCTAGACGTTAACAGAGTGGTAAGAGGAGTCTAGAAAGATTGGTCCCTCCCCAAGTTTACAAAAATACAGATAGTTCTTGACTTACCATTTTAGTGACCGTTTGAAGTTACAGTAGTGGCCATAATTGTGGAAACCTTTTGGGAAAAGTGTATTTTCTAAAACTAGCTAATAACACCACTTTTTCTTGGAGTAGTACCATAGAATTATATATCAATGGAAAGAAAACTGAATCAAGAATATAATACAATAACGTTTATGAAGGATTTGCTATTAGAATAGCAGTTACAGTATAAAGAAGAAAAGTGAAATGCGTAGAAAAAACGAGATATACAAAAATTGTCACTATAGAAAAAATGAGAGATACAAAAATTATCACCATGTCAATTAATACTTAGTTGGGTAACCTTTAGCATGAATTGTGGCTTTACAACATCTTCCTATGGAGCGAACCAAGTCTTTTAGTTCTGCAGTTGTTATAATGTGAAATGAAGATTGAATGATTGCTTCTATTAGCTTGGTTTTATTGCTGGGTCGCTTCTGACTAACAAGTTTCTTTAGTCAGCTTGATAGATTTTCAATTGGGTTAAGCTCTGGGCTATTCCTGGGCTATTCCCAGGCCATTCCAGCAGTGGAATATGATTATCTTGAAACTCCCCCCAAAAAGTGGTGTTATTAGCCATCAAACCTCAAAAATACACTTTTCCCAAAAGGTTTCCACAATTTTGGCCACTACTATGTAACAAAAGTTCTGTAGACCATCCTTGGAGAATCTCTGCTCTATAATAAGACTGAATAAACCAGTAAGCCACAGACTGATTTTATTCACAGCACAGCTTCTAATACCAAGGTAAGTACCTGCAGCTAGCCACGATGAGTCCATAAAGGACAGAGTTTGTATTATGATGTATGTTTCATTGTTTGCTCCTTGCCCCTCACCCCCACTAGATATTCATGAATGCTATATTCCTAAACTGGCATATTTTGGAAGAAATTCTGAGAAAGCAGCTGTGGATCATGCTGTCAATTATTGATGGCTTCAGTCTAATTTAGGGCTCCTTGGTCTTTGGAGAATTACCATCTTTCATTGTGCATGAGTTGCATTGCTCCAGAGAGACCTGGTGCATAATCTGGAGATTTGCCAGGACTTTCAATTCTTGCTAAAGAATTGTGAGAAAGTGACTTTTACTTGGAAAATGTCATGTTTTTATGATGATTATGGTGTCCTGAGGTCACATGATCACTATTTGTGACTTTCCTAACCAGCTTCTGATAAGCAAAGTCAACAGGGGAAGCCACAATCACTTACTGATCACAGCAAAAAAGGCTGAAAATTAGGTGTGATTCTCTTAACAAATATCTCACTTAGTGATGGAACTTCCTGTTCTAATTAGGGTCATAAGTTGAGGACTACCTGTATATCAGTGAGATTGATGATAGTGTTCTGCCCCAGCTATGGACCCAAAGAATGTAGCACACACAAAGTCTGTACAAACCTTAGTTTATTAAATAAACCAGTATTTTACAACAACGGCTGTTAATTAACTGCATTAACAGCCACCAAGAAGTCAAAGAATAATAACTGAAAGCTTACTATGGTTGGCAGAATGCCCAGAAGCAATTTGCAGGAAACTGATAAGAAAAGCAAGACAAGACATGAAGGTATGTGAACTAAGTTGTTCCCTGCAAATTGCTTAGTCGGTGTTCCTCTTTAAATAGGCTAAGGGAGTGGCCAATTAGCCCCAAGCCTTACTCTCCAGGGCACCTCCTCCTGAGGAGCCACTCCTGCCTTTTGGCAGCTCTGCGCGCCCATGCATCGAGGAGAGGTTCCTCCTCTTCCTCCTCTTCACTTAAGAGAGCTTCTGGGGGTTCTGAAGGCCCTGGCTGAATCCCTGCCCCTACCACATCTTCTCCAGCCTCCTCATTGTCTGTGCCAGCTGCACAAGCTGCTGGCGCAGCACCACACCAGCCTCCTCGCTGTCTGAATCAGCTATTAGCTGCACAGGCTGCGTACGGGCCACAACAAATAGATAGATAGATAGATAGATAGATAGATAGATAGATAGATAGATAGATAGATAGATGATGCAGATGAAGCTAGATCTTCTTAAAGCATCAATTTCCATCCCTATAATACACACACTAAGGCACTTAGCTATCTCTGTAATCTTTCTCCGTCTCTTCCTTTCCTCCCACCTTTCTGCTTCTCTTCTGATTCTGCTACAGCTTCTTCCAAAGGTCTTGACACGAACAATGAAGGATGAATAGAATAATTAGGACCCACCAAAAACCTTTTCACACGTTGTGCAAAACCATGTGGAATTTGGTTCAATCATGCAAAATTTGTGGATTTCCAATGAAAGTTTAATTTAATTTAAGTTTCTATTTTCTTCAAAATAAGAGGGAAGCAGTTGCTATGGCAATATTTTAGTCTGTCACGAGGTTTGTGTGTGTGTGTGTGTGTGTGTGTGTGTGTGTGTGTGCATATGTATGTCTTGGATAAATAGAGATTTCAGTCCCATTTTGCCTTAAAGCAGTGCTCCTTTGACCTTGGATGTGCAATCGGAATAGGGAAGCTGAGTCTGGTGATGAAACAAAGTTTCTGATAATTGAAATCAAAACTGTAAGCTACATCTTGAGCTACCGGGAATATACTATTAGCCACGATTATGCCAATATGATGAAAACTGCATTGTGATGCCATGTCATAAGCTCCATCTTTTTGTTTTGCTTCTATTATGATTTAACATAGGACAGAATTTGTATCATGATGCATGGGTGACTGTGAGAGATACATGATAGTCCAGGAATGGGCATAACTGGTACATCACTTACAGTAGTATAAAGGTCCTCCTGGCCACAAATGTCACCTCCTCCTTTAGCAAGAATTGCAAGTCCTGGCAAATCTCCAGATTAGGGTTGTCACACTCATGGCCCAGGGGCCAGTTCCGACCCACGGGGTACTTAGATCTGGCCAGTGGGGTCCCCCTGGAACCAGCAAAGGATCGTCCCACTGTGCTTCTGCTAGCAAAAACAGAGTTTGGGAGGCAGCCCTCCCAAGCTCTGTTTTTGCTGGCAGAGGATTGCAGGAGGCCAGGGCAACCGAAAATGGAGCTTAGGAACCCATTTTGCTGGCAGAGTGCTTGGGCCACCACAGGTGACCCCGACACAAGTGACGTTGACCTGGCTATTCCCACCTTGGCCACACACCCCCCAAGGTCAAACACAACCCTGAGGTGGCCCTCAATTAAATTGAGTTTGATACCCCTGCTCTAGATTACGTACCAGGTCTATCTGGAACAGTGCAAACTCATGCACAATGAAAGATGGTATAATTCTTCAAAGACCAGGGAGCCCCAAACTAGATTGCAGCCATCAATAATTGACAGCATGATCCACAGGTGCTTTCTCAGAATTTCTTCCAAAATATGCCAGTTTAGGAATGTAGCATTCATGAATACCCAGTGGGGTGAGCAGCAAGAGAGCAAATGATGAAACATGCATCATATTACAAACTCTGTCCGTTATGGGCTCATCGTGGCTAGCTGCAGTATTAAAGGTAAAGGTTCCCCTCACACATACGTGCTAGTCTTTCCCGACTCTAGGGGGTGGTGCTCATCTCCGTTTCTAAGCCGAAAACCCAGCACTGTCTGACAACAATTCTTTGGTCATGTGGCCAGCATGTCTAAATGCCAAAGGCGCACGGAATGCTGTTACCTTCCCACCAAGGTGATCTCTATTTTTCTATTTGCATTTTTACATGCTTTCGAACTGCTAAGTTGGCAGAAGCTGGGGCAAGTAACGGGAGCTTATTCTATTACACGGTGCTAGGGATTCGAACTGCCGAACTGCTGACGTTTCTGATTGACAAGCTCAGTGTCTTAGCCACTGAGCCATCACATCCCCTTATCTTGGTATTAGAAGCTGCATTGTGAATAAAATCAGTCTGTGGCTTACTGGTTTATTCCTTCTCAATACTTCAGTCTTATTATAGGACAGAGATTCTCCAAGGTTGGTCCACAGAACTTTTGTAGCCTTCTCACATTCACAAGCCAGTGCTTGCTTGTTGCCTCAGCCTCACCTTCTCAGAGACCCTGAGAAGCCCACTCCCACTTCAAAGCCTGTCTCTAGTGGTTTCCATTAGGGGCATCCAAAAGGGGACCTGGGCACCATCTTGATGTTTTAAATTCTTCTGCAGACATTCCTAACTTACACATTTTGTTACAATATCTACTTTAAAAAGGACATTTTGAAATGGTGGGGATCAGAATATTATTTTGGTCACCAAAAATGTGAATTCCAATGATTTTAAAGACAAAAACAAAGGGGGGAATGTTTCAGATGAATCGTGCATTTTCCAATGGTGTATTAGAAATTTGCAGTTGCAGGAAGTTTGAGAAGAATCTCTATTAGAGTGGAATTCTCTTATTTTACACTTTATGTTAAGATAAAGTGGGCTAGTACACTATTGCATATCTTTTTCATGCATCACAGTTTCTAGGGAATAGTGAAAAGTCTCTTGCATATATTCATAAAATGGAAATGATATAAAAAGCACAAGTAGAAAGTGATGTGCCAAAATGTCTTGTGCTACCTTGTTATTTATATTTAGTTACAAATTTGTAAGCTGCCCTCCTCTTGAATGACTGTGGAGCTTACAAATAGAATTCTTCTAGTCCTTCGTAGACCCAAAAAAGTTATTTTACCAAATCAAAACATAGACAGTCTGGCTTACAGAGAGTCCTCAACTTATGAACACAATTGAGATCAGAATTGTTGAGGGAGTTACGTCTGATTTTACAAACATTTTTTTACGAGGGCTGTTGAGTGAATCAATGAAATTGTTAAATGAATCATATAGTCGTTAAGCAAATCCAGCTTCCTCCATTGACTTAGCTTGTGGGGAGCTAGCTGGGGGGGGGAGAGGGAGGGAGAGGGAGAGAGAAAAAAAAAGATAGAGAGGGAGCAAAAAAGAGAGGGGGGATTTTAATATTAAGCATTTATTGCTTTAATTGCTTTAATCATTACATGTTAATGAGTCAACATATAGGATGCTTCATTAACACTTAATTAATGACTGAAGTAAGATCATTAGTTCATTAGTGTTTGTGTGTATGTATGTACCATATTTTTCGGATTATAAAATGCTCCGGAGTATAAGACAAATATTTGTTTTTGGGGAGGAAAACAAGAAAAACAATTGATCCCCACTGCCTGGAACCATCTGAAAACGTGATGCACGGAGGCCAAAAATGGGGCATATGGAGACTGAAAACGCAATGTGCAGAGGCTGAAAATGCATGAGCAGGAGTGGCGATTGGTGGCGATATGCTGTGGCGATCCACGCAGCCTGGAACGAGTCTAAAATGGAGTGTTCAGAGGCCAAAAATCCAAGGCACAGAGGCGACGATGTACTGTGGTGATCCCCACAGCCTGGAACAGGTCTAAAACAATGTGCAGAGGCCAAAAACACAATGCGTGGAGACTGAAAATAGCCGACGGGTGGGGTCGGTGGGTGGGCGGGGCTACATTTGGTGTTATAAGATGCACCCAAATTTTCATCCTCTTTTAAAAGGAAAAAGTGTGTCTTATACTCCAAAAAATATGGTGTTTGTGTGTAGGAATATATTTGCTTTTGTTTTCACTAAGTAATAAGGAAAAACTCTGAATGCATTTCCTGAATGAAGTGAATTGTTGTATCAACACCATTATCTATGAATTCCCATTCATGGGGGAATGATTCTAATTAAAAGTATTATGAATACACAGCTAATGCAAAGCAGTGCGAGAGAGAAGATTGTAAAACAGTTCTACATATTCTCCAGCTGCTACAAATTTCAATGTATTGTGCTGTCTTGCACAGCTTGACTACCTAAATTCATTTTGTTTGCCTTGACAAGCTCACGTTCGAACTATAAAATCACAGGGATTGCCACTGGGGGGAGTAAGGGACATGTGGATCAGACCGTTTGCAGTTCATATCATTTCCACAATAAAATAATCTATTAGTGCATCAGTGCATTTATTAGTGATTTTCACCCCCACCGAAGGAAACATTAGTGGAAAAATGCACATATGCTTTACAATCATTTTAGTGCTAAACTCATATTTGATATTTCAAATGGTTTTAATTGTGTTTCCACCACATACTCATTTTTGTAAATATCTTTAACATATTTAAAGCTGAAAAGAATGTTGCAAATTTGAAAGAAGCACGATATTCGAAAAATAAAGTCTTCTGACTCATAATAATTCAAAAAATAAAAATTAGCTTGATCCTCTTCAAAAATGCAAAGAGAACCGGTTTCTTGAAAACCTCTGGACTTTGTTGGTTAAAACTGAAAGCTACATGCAGTATATTATAGGCTTTATTTATTGAATTGCTTATTTATTAAGCAAGGAGAAAACCTGTTACCATCCAGTGTAAATCTACTCTGTCCTTTATGAGCATTTGAGATGTTTCAGGCATGAATGCCATTTTCAAGAAGAGATTCTGAACTAAATTACGGTAGGCTTAAAATCATAGTGAATTAAATAATGAAATAAAATTGTCATTGGATCACTGCTCTTCCTACATTCTTCAGAACCACCAATCAAAGATGGAATGTATTAGGCCTCCATGGGTGACTATGAAGAGAATCATTTGGATCAAAAATCTGTCCTAAAACTTTTTGGAAATAATTTATTGGAAATATTACCTTCTCCTTATGAATCTATCCATCCTTCAAAATCATAGGTAAAGGTAAAGGTTCCCCTCACACATATGTGCTAGTTGTTCCCGACTCTAGGGGGTGGTGCTCATCTCCGTTTTAAGGCTGAAGAGCCAACGCTGTCCAAAGACATCTCCATAGTCATATAGCCGGCATGACTAAATGCCAAAGGCACACAGAATGCTGTTACCTTCCCACCAGAGGTGGTCCCTATTTTTCTTCTTGCATTTTTTAATGTGCTTTCGAACTGCTAGGTTGGCAGAAGCTGGGACAAGTAACAGGAGTTTACCCTGTTACGCGGCACTAGGGATTCGAACCGCTGAACTGCCGACCCTTCGATCGACAAGCCCAGTGTCTTAGCCATTGAGCCACTGTGTCCCTTAGTTTGAAAATCATATCTAATCTCAATTTCAATTTCCCTTTTTCTTAGCTGGGCTTAGTTCAAAACAGGCTGGGGCATTGCCTTACCAATTTTTTGTCTTGTTTTTTTTTTAGCTATCTATTGTTAGCTCTACCATATTACTATAATGTAACATTTCTACATATTGTCCTTTCTTGTCTTAAACCAACAGAAAACCTTACTTTTTTATTTTTTTTATTTAAAACAAAAACAAAACATAAAACCACTCTCATTCAAATACAATTACAGAAAGTGTGTCGATCGGTTAAAATTCTTTTGTGCACAATCCCATATCCAAGATTACCAATTATTTAATTTCTCTTATTTAACAGTTTTGTATATCCCTTTATATTATTATACTCATTTAGCCATTATTTAACAAAGGCTTAACTCCCATAAGAAAAACAGAAAACCTTACTTTTGAAATGTAAGATTGGCACTTATTTATTTATTTGGCCAGTTTCTGTAGCCACCCATCTCAATCAATGATTCTGGGCTGCCTCCAATTCTTTCAGATGTATATTCTCTTTAAACCTTTTTGATTAGCTCATTTTTAACCTCTCCCATATTTTCTTGAGATCTGAGTGGTTTTTTGCACAGAAAACACACTGGCACTTTTCTTCTCCTAAAGCAATGGTTCCCAATGTGGGACCCATACCCCACAGGGGGGCAATTTGATTTTTAATAGGGGCAATTGGAACTTGTTTAAACCAAGTTAATGGCCTTTTAGGCTTTCTCCGCGTGAGTAGAGTTCACTTTTTGAGTAAAGTAAGAATTATATGTCACAGGGATATATATGTCATCAGGATTTTAGAGATTCTTAGGTCAGTGGTGAAATCCATTTTTTTTTTACTACTGGTTCTGTGGGCGTGGCTTGGTGGGGATGGTGTGGCTTGGTGGGCATGGCAGGGGAAAAATATTGCAAAATCTCCATTCCCACCTCATTCTAGGGCCAGCCAGAGGTGGTATTTGCCGGTTGTCCGAACTACTCAAAATTTCCACTGCCAGTTCTCCAAACGGCTCAAAATTTCCGCTACTGGTTCTCCAGAACCTATCAGAACCTGCTGGATTTCACCCCTGGTTTAGGTGGGGCATGGCCAAAAATAGGTTGGGAACCACTGTCCTAAAGGTTATACAGTGCAGATTAAAAAACAAAACAAAACAAAAACTTGGTAACTCTCTTTTCCATTTAGTTAACTAGGATTGCTGGCATATTTTCTGAAAAGTACAATTCACTCTTTGTCAAGTTTTGCATAACTCCTAATTATCAAAAAACTGCAAAGCACCATCAACTAGAAAGGAAGGCATTGGAAACCAGGAAAGGTCCATTTGAATTTTCTAAAGCAATGACTTTAGCTGGTTAAAACAGATTGTGGTACGGATAAGAAGATGCGTATGCTATAACTTGCAATTGAACTCCCTGACAACTCAACACTGGCCTGGATTCACAGAGAATGAGGTTTTAGTTCACAAAAGACTAGCTTCAGGCTCAATTTACTGTGCTGGAGTGTGGCTATAACTTTTTATTGCTGAAAGCCTCAGAGAGACATTAAGTCTTTGTTACATTATTATGAAAAGGTCATTTTCCATAACATCTATTTTCAGTAAAATCTCACTAATTATGTATGCCTAGTCCAGCATCACTTTCATTTTTCTCTTCTTTGCATAAAAGGGGGTTCCAAGGTTGTAGGGGATTTATTATTCTTTGTGTAATGTTGTGTGTAAAAACCAAGGATACCTATGGAAAGGCATTGATTTTTTTCAGGGCTGGTGGTGGTCTAATTTGAAGCCCTTGTGTTCAATAGATTACAAAGCCCCAGTTTGGTCTGAGATGCTTTTAAAGAGCAACTTGCCAAAGGCTCCAACTTAGACTAACCCAGCTGTGAACATATGGAGGGCATCAAATTGAAAGAGTCTACTTTAAAATGACCACAGCGCCATTGCTATGCAGAAATTAGGGGATGCAATTGATGCTTGTTCAAAAACAGATCAAAATCAATCAAACAAATCTTCCAAGGAAAGAGGTTTTGTATTTTGTATCATATCTCATTGACCTTAAAAATTTCTTTCAAATTTCTCTTTGTGGTATTTTTGAAAAATAGTCTTGTTGCAGTTACTGGTTCCTGGATGTATACATTCAGCTTTAGTCTCCATTTCCTTGCATGTAGAAGAGAACAAAATAACAGACTTAGAAGGGACCTAGTCCAATTCCATGCTTAACCATTCAGGACAAGGGTCTCTCCAGTCTTGATGGAGTACAGTGATGGAGCACCCACAACTTCTGAAAATAACCTGTTCCACTGCTTAATTGTTCTCACTGTCAGAAAATTTCTCCTTAGTTCGAGGTTGCTTCTCTCCTTGATTGGTTTCCACCCATTGCTTCTTGTCCTGCCTTCCTGCTTTGGAAAATACCGTATTTTTCAGACTATAAGGCGTACCGGTGTATAAGATGCACCAAGATTTTGAAGAGGTAAGTAAGAAAAAAAAGTTTTTGCCCTCCCCGGCCACCAGGAGCACTCTGCAGGTCTCCCAAATCCTCAGCGTGCCCCATTTTTCACAAAAACTGGCCCATTTTTCACCCGTTTTTGCAAAAAAACAGGGTGTGCAGAGGGTTTGGGAGGCCTACAGAGTGCACCTGGAGGCTGGGGGAGGGCAAAAACGCCCCTGCTTTTGCAAAAAATGGGTCCATTTTTCGCAAAAATGGGATGAGTGGGGCGGGGCTTCAGGAGGCCAAAAATGGTTGTATTCGGTGTATAAGATGCACCAACATTTCCATCCCCTTTTAGGGGGGAAAAAGTGCATCTTATACTCTGAAAAATACGGTAGGTTGACCGCCCTTCTCTTTGTGCAGCCCCTCAAATATTGGAACACTGCTATCATGTTACCCCAGTCCTTCTTTTCACTAAATTAGATATATCCAATTCCTTCAACTGTCCTTCATTTGTTTTAACCTCCAACCCTCTAATCATCTTTGTTGATCTCTACACTCTTTCCAGAGTCTCAATATCTTTTTTATATTGTGGCAACCAAAATTGTATGCAATATTTCAAATGTGATCTTACTAAGGAATTATAAAGTGGTATGATCACTTCATGTGATCTGATCTTGATTCTATCCCTCTCATAATGCAGCAGTGATTGTCTACTAGGACTCCTAGATCCCTCTCACATTTACTGCTCTTGAGCCAAGTCCCACCTTTTCTATACCTGTACATTTGGTTTTTCTTGCCTAAATGTAAAAGAGAAAACCTACGAAAATTATCTTTAACTATAGCTAAAATAACTTAATTCCTTGATGTCTATGGAAATTCTCAATCATTCAGATCATGGTTGTCCCAATGGTGCTTTTCAAAAGGCAACTGGATTTTCTTGATTTTTTCCCCTTGAAAATGTTTCACTTCTCATCCAAGACACTTCTTCAGTTCTGGTTGAATGGAGGGTAATTTAACCACCGTTCAGCCAGAACTGAAGAAGCTTTCGGATGAGAAGCAAAATCCTCCCAGGCAGATTTATTCTATTCTTACTATAATCTTTGATTTTCCTTTCCTTTCCTTTCCTTTCCTTTCCTTTCCTTTCCTTTCCTTTCCTTTCCTTTCCTTTCCTTTCCTTTCCTTTCCTTTCCTTTCCTTTCCTTTCCTTTCCTTTCCTTTCCTTTCCTTTCCTTCCCTTCCCTTTCCCTTCCCTTCCCTTCCCCTTCCCGTCAATTTTTGGGATAATAGTATTTATAACATTCATTTCACACTTTGACCTATCACTTCAGATAAATCTCTAAAACATTCCTTCCAGCCTTCTCTCACTTCAGCTTTATCCCATGTCATATCATCACTTTTAATTGCATTTGATTTGCCAAATGCTTTTTGCTTAGTCCTCTTTACACAGTTCTGAGACAAATACTGCCCATCAAAACTGCTTTGCATTTTCTCGTCTTCTTTTAATCTCAATTGTACCATGCTCTCTTTGACTGCATTCTTTGCAGCTCGTGTTGTTTCTACAGCCTTTATACACTCACTTCCATCATTTTTTGCAGCAATCTGTGTTCTCATATGTATATTTGTCATGCAGAGTCAAGTATCCTTTCTATAGTTTTCATTAGTCTAACGCCATACATTTCTACAGCACTGTCACTGAATTCTTTTCCGTCTGTTCCAAGCAGCTACTGAATCCTCTTTCCCTATTTTCCCTTTTCATTCATTCTCTGGTGGGATTAATTTAATACTTTTTCTTAATGTTTTCAGTGAGCAGTGTGTACAAATGGATTTTGGGTATCTTAGTGGCTCACCAATTGAACAGTGTGATGCCAATTGCAACAAGAAAATAAGAAGCAGTTCTAGGATACCAAAATATAACACCAGGGAGTAATAACTAAGCTCAACTTTGTTCCCTTCCTAATTCTCTTCAAATCATCCTAGAAGCTAAAATTTGAGGGGTTCACATAGTTTGCTTTAAATATGATTTGTTAAGTATGCCATAAAAGCTTACACTTAATGCTGTGACACAAATGATGATCTGTAAATGAGAGTGGCTGGCTTCTAAGCCAATACCAAGTAGACCACATGGTTTAATATAAACTTTGAATTTATTTATTCTGTCCTATGTGTGATTAGCTATGGTTTAATACTATATCTGAACCTTAATTTATGGCTAGTTTTAACTATAATTATTGAAACAGGCCAGCTCTCGGGTCGCAGATATTTCTACAGGGATGCTGGCATTTTGGTGGGAGGAAGGGTGGGGAGGAATGGAGTGCTGTATATGAAGTTTCTGTTTCTGTTTCTTGCATTACTGTGTTAATTTCTCTACGAAGTTTCTGTTTCTGTTTCCTTGCAATGATATAGCATGGGAGGGGTTTGGTTAGCATTGCTTTAAATAGCTGGTTTTAAGTGAGAAGTTTCAGTTCTTGCCTAGATCTCTTGTTATCACAAACCTTTCAATAGAAGCAACTGCAGTTTCAAGAGTCCTGCTTTCTTGGGAAGATTGGAGAGGCATGACCTTACATCAGCTTTATAATTAATATCTTCAGTTTGGCATGTTTGAAACAAACCATGGATCAGAGTAATAACAGACTGGACTTGATTACCTTGCAATTAATCCAAGCTGAAAGAACGTGTGTTTCCCTCAATGCATCAAAAACGAAGAGGAAAGGGACAATTTATTTATTATTTATTTATTTAGATTATTTGCTCACAGCAACTCTGGGTGGCTTACAAACAATAAAAACACATAATGGAATAAAAATAAAATAAAATAAAATAAAATAAAAAATAACCCCCTACCTAGCTACCCCTAGTGACAGCACACAGTTAAATAAGCCATTTGATGGGCTTCATCACACTCTGAGTTCCCCAGGTCTGCTGGCAAAGTTAGTAAGTCTAAGGCTCCCCGTGGTTCCCTATTACACTAAACAGTGGTTAATCGTAGCTTCTGAAAGCTATTATAGTTTATGTCTACAGTGCATGTATATCCAGATACTGCATTATAGATTCACCAATAGAATCAATTTTTAGGTTACCTTATTAGAATAATTTTTTTGAATTATTTGGCTCTCATGAGCTTTTCTGGTGAGCTGCAAACCAATTCTCTTCATCAATTCCGCATCACTTGTATTAAGCAGATGTTCCTGGAAATTGTGACATGTCTCCTTAATTAAACCCCAGGAAGTGATTTAAAACCTGAATCCTGCAATCCAAAAACCTGTATACTTGTAAGCACTGCAGGAGGCTTGCTTGAAAGAGAGCTAGAATTAATGGCTAATTCCTTAGCACTCATTTTTTTCTATCCTTCACAAGAGACATTTTGGAACTTGATGGCAAAAACTATAGTTTAGTGAGGACCTGTCCACTAACACTGGACAGAATAAGCAAGCAGGAAAGAAAAGAATTCACATGGTTTGGTGAATCCGCTCAATGATCTATCTATCTGCTGGTTTTTGTTGTTCAGTCCAGTGGTGGGTTGCCCCCGGTTTGGACCGGTTCTATAGAACCGGTAGTAAAATTGACGGGAGGCTCTGCCTTCTGACCCTGATGTCATCAGAAGCGATCTGCACATGCACAAAAGCAAGGCGCGTGCACGAGCAAAGTGAGCATGCACGTGTGATCCCATTGCAAACTGGTAGTAAAGGTAAGTAGAACCCACCCCTGGTTCAGTCACTAACTCATGTTCGACTTTTTGTTACTCCATAGACCATAGAACATCAGGTCCTGCTTATCCTCCACTGTCTCCCAGAGTTTGCCCAAATTCATGTTCATTGCATTGATGACACTATCTAACCATCTCATCCTCTGCCATCACCTTCTCCTTTTGCCTTCAATCTTTCTCAACATCAGGATCTTTTCCAATGAGTCCTATCTTCTCATTTCGTCGCCAAAATTTTTGAGCTTCAACTTCCATATCTGTCCTTTCAAAGAATGGTCATGGTTGATTTCTTTTAGGATTGACTGATCTTCTTGCAGTTCAAAGGACTCTCAAGAATCTTCTCCAACACTACCATTCAAAAGCATCAGTTCTTCAATGCTTAGATTTCCTTGTGCTCCAACTCTCACAGCCATACATTACTACTGGGAAAACCATAGTTTGACTGTACAGCTCTTTGTTGGCAAGGTATCTGCTGATAGTTGGACACTATTTACTACTAATATTATTGTTGTTTGGAAGATATAGTGATCCTTAATTCGTCAGAGACTGCTGCTGAATTTTCTTTTGCTTACCTTATGACGTTAGAAAGGGTAAAGAGAAAATTTTCCTTCTAAAAGAACATGGATGTGTAATGAATATCTGTTTGGTTCATTGTATTATATATTTACAGACATACAGTGCTTCTTACAGTACCCTTCATGGAAAAGATAAAGAACATAGATCCTATGATTAAAACTGACCCATTAACATTGTGTTAAGTTGTATTCCACCCCACATCACTTGTATTAAGGTGATGTTCCTAGAAATTGTGCATACAGGAACATAGTTCTTCTGATGGTTATCCACCATGGAAAACACCAAGAACACAGGTGCTGTGATTAAAACTGATCCATTCACAGAGTGTAATCTAGTGTGCTTGTACGGACACTGGTTTAATATGTATAAAAAGATGCCGTTGCAAGCAATTATGGGAATGACAGACTTAAGGAACTTATTTTGTACTACTACAAAGAACTGGGGAAAATCCAATAATGAATTTAATGGCTAACTTGTTATCTCAAACCAAATTGTTATTTAGCTAAATAGATTCAAAATGGAAATGTGATCCTTTTCTTATGCTAGTGTTTTGCTTGAAGAGATTGTAAGACATGGATGCTATAGAAAAGTTAACCCCCCTAATCAGAGTTAGAGAAGACATTGAGAATGCAAAATGTAGATGTGCTTTTCGTTTGTAATGGTCTCTTTGATTGAACAATTGATTTATAATTAGTACTATAAACAAAATGTTCAATTGCTCAACAATTCTATCTAATTCCAAAGTGTATTCTTTCTTCAAGCTAATATTTTGTTTTGCTGATAAAGTGAAATTAAAAACATATTTATTTACTGAAAATGGTCTAACACTTAAAAAATTCTAAAAGAGGCATTCAGCTTTCATCCCAATCAATGGTAAGAACAACATTTTTAAAGATATCCTTTCAAACAATATTAAGGTTGGGCAATGTTAAAATTTAGGGTTTATTTATTTACTTATAATTTCATACTTCTTAACAGCCCATCTTCCTAGTGACTGTCTACTTCAGGGGTGTCAAACTCACGTTGTCACGTTGTAACAATTACAGAATTGGAACGGACCTTGGAGGACATCTAGTCCAACCCCCTGCTCATACAGGAGACCTATACTAGGGATTCGAACCACCGAACTGCCGACCTTTCTAATCAACAAGCTGAGTGTCTTAGCCACTTGAGCCACCTAGTCAGTCATCACATGATGTATCGTGACTTTTTCCCCCTTTGCTAAACCGGGGTGGGTGTGGCCAGCATGTGACGCATCTGGCCTGTGGGCCACGAGTTTGACACCCCTGGTCTAGATAATAGATTTTCTGATATTGCAACAGCAACTGGGGCTTGCATCTTCAGAGGTAAACTAGTGAGCTATGCAGACCACAAGAAATGACTGGGCTCCTGTCTTTATAACCAGGTGTTCTGACTTCTGATTGGTCTTTAGCTGAGCTGGCTTCTGATTGGTGCAGGTTGATTTTTGGTGGGCCAGCCACTAAAACTACCTTGGTGTATTCACTAGCTATTTTGTTTTCAAATCTGGCTGTTGCTCTAGCCATCTTGTTTTCAAATCTGGTTGTGCATAAGCCTGACAATGCTCATGTTTAGAATTTGAAGAGCCCGTCACAGATATTTTCACAAAATAGCTTGTTGGTTGGATAAAGGTACCATAGTGTCCTCTCTAGAATTCATAGTTTAATTTTCGGTTTCTTTAGTTGAAGAGATGGGCACATTTCCAAGGAAACAAGATCAGAATGCAGACATGCCTCATGATTTTATTCTAAGAATGCCCATAGGGTTTGTGTGCTCTTTTCTGCCATGCTGACTGGATGCACATGCAAGAGGTAGCTCTTTGGAGCACTTCTCCAAAAGTTTTGAACTTCGATGTTGGGGAAGACACCTGAAAATATCGCAAACAACCCAGAAAAAAAAAAAGCTTCATTGAACAAATCAACCAAGAATTCTTACTCAAGGTACAAATGACTATGTTTCTAAATCTAAAACAAATCCATTCCTTCTTAGCTTTTCTTGAAATCAGCCCAGCAATCATATTAATCAAAGGTTAAATCATAAAAGAAATAAAATTTAGCTTTGTTATGACTTCCCATATTATTTTAGATGTGTAATCCTTGGTACTCTTACAGACCAAGTACAAGTTATGGTTCAGGAAAAGTGGGATATCCTTCGATGCAATCAGAAATCTTGTGATATTATAGTTCCTTCTTCAAGTCCCATTGTAGACAAATGTGAGCAAGAAGGAAGCTTCCCTTCTCAAAGTGGGAAGTCTGAAGACTGATGGATTGGGATATTGACATAGAATAGAATAGAATAACAGAGTTGGAAGGGACCTTGGAGGTCTTCAACCCCCTGCTTAGGCAGGAAACCCTACACCACTTCAGACAAATGGCTGTCCAATCTCTTCTTAAAAACTTCCAGTGTTGGCATTCATAACTTCTGGAGGCAAGTTGTTCCATTGATGAATTGTTCTCACTGTCAGGAAATTTCTTCTTAGTTCTAAGTTGCTTCTCTCCTTGACTACTTTCCACCCATTTTTTTAAAAAATTGATTTATATGCCGCCCTTCTCCAAAGACTCAGGGCGGCTTACAATGCGTTAAGCAATAGCTTTCATACTTTTGTATATTTTATACAAAGTCAGCTTATTGCCCCCACAATCTGGGTCCTCATTTTACCTACTTTAGAAAGGATGGAAGGCTGAGTCAACTTTGAGCCTGGTGAGATTTGAACTTGCAGTAATTGCAGGCTGCTGATGTTAATAACAGTGCTTTAGTCTGCTGCGCTACCAAAGCTCTTGCCCTGGTAGCGACCCATTGATACCGATTGCTTCTTGTCCTGCCCTCAGATGCTTCGGAGAATAGTTTGACTCCCTCTTCTTTGTGGCAGCCTGATTGTATATACAGTAATGGCCAAAATTGTCGAAACCTTTTGGGAAAAGTGTATTTTCTAAAACCAGCTATTAACATCACATTTTTTGGGAGTAGTACCATAAAATTATATATCAATGGAAAGATAATTTAATCAAGAATGTAATGCAATAACTTTTATGAAGGATTTGATATTGGAATAGCAGTTGCAGTATAAAGAAGAAAAGTGAAACATGTAGAAAAAATGAGATACATAAACATTATCACTATAGAAAAAACGAGATATACAAAAATTATCACCATGTCAGTTAATACTTAGTTGGGTAACCTTTAGCATGAATTACGGCCTTACAATGTCTTCCCATGGAGTGAACCAAGTCTTTTAGTTCTGCAGCTGTTATAATGTGAAACCAAGATTGAATGATTGCTTCTATTAACTGGGTTTTATTGCTGGGTCACTTCTGACTAACAAGTTTCTTTAGTCGGCTCCATAGATTTTCAATTGGGTTAAGGTCTGGGCTATTCCCAGGCCATTCCAGCAGTGGAATATCTTGAAACTCCCCCCAAAAAGTGGTGTTATTAGACATCAAACCTCAAAAATACACTTTTCCCAAAAGGTTTCCACAATTTTGGCCATTACTGTAGTGTCTAGTGTCTAATGCAGGACATATATTTTTTTTTTCATATTAGTTCTCACTTGTTCAATGAAACTGGCTTTAGAAAATCTTTCAAAGGCGAATTCCCATGGGCAGAGCAGAGTGTTCTTGCCTTTACTTAGTCCTGAGCTGGTCAAAGGTGCATGCAATATCCTGTGTTTTTATTAATCTCTCCAATGGTCAACAGCTGCTTTGGCTTCCAAATTCAAGATATGAACAGTTGAAAGATGTCCCCTCCTTGAGAAAGGATTGGAGAATTTCTCCTTCCCCTTTAAGAAAACCAAAGAAATGATTTACCCATTTTTTTCTCTCTCTCTCCACAAATTGGATAGAAAAATTTAGGCAGCCATTTGTGTTCTACTCTAATAGCTAGATCCTCTCCCTGTTTTTAGAATTCAAATGTGGAAAGTGAAATATATTGGATCTTTTTTGTATCATTATTTGATTATATTACTTTGTTGTTTGTATGTACACAGAGAGCTTATTCACCAGAGACAAATTCCTTGTGAGTCCAATCATACTTGGCCAATAAAGTATTCTATTTTTCTTCTGCTAGGTTATTGTCAGCCTTTCCAGAGAGGTCAGACGTTAGACATGACCAGGTGAGCTAATTCTACTTTATTATAAGGCTGCATTAACAGAACCTTGCAAGTCTGAAAGTACAGATCTCTGGCTATCACCTTTATAGCCTGAGAAATTAGGAAGGGTCCCTTCTGAATCTCTATCTCTGCCCATTACGTGGCTGCAGGCTATGCTCTTTCACTTCCTTAGGCAACAGCTCTTCACCCCATTTCTCAAGATTTTTCTCACTTACCATTATAGTTATTCAAGTGTTCAGGAAACAAAGAATTTCTATATCTCCCAATATAATTAACAAGCACAAATGAAGCTTCTGATTGGCCAACCCTTTCAAGGTCCTGGACTATTAAAGTTTGGGGTCAAAGCAGGGGTGAAATCTAAAAAATGTTGCTACCAGTTCTGTGGGCGTGGCTTAATTAGTGGGCGTGGCTTGGTGGTAAGGTGACTGGGTGGGCGTGGCCAAGTCAATGTCACTTCTTTGCCCTTTTTTAACCTACAAAACACAACACAACACAACTGGCTCACCCACAATGTAAAAGCAGCTGTGCTAGACCCAAAATGGCCCCTGCAACAAGCAGGAACCTCATACAACCACAAAAAGCCCAAAAAAACAACTTCCACACTTTACACACACAAAATTCCATATACAGCTTTATGAGATTTTGTGTGTTTGTGTAGTTAGAGTGAAACACTACAGAAACACACTAAATCTCAGAAAGCTGCACAAATATTATTTTATTTTATTTTATTTTTATTTTTATATAAAAGCAGCTAAATTTAAAATTTCCTAAACTTTAAATGGCTAGGTCTAAAAAAAGAACGACTAAAAAAACCCCAATTAACTTTTTTTTTTAAAGCTCCCAAAGGGGAAAAAAACTTACCCAATAAAACAGGGGTCTCCAACCTTGGCAACTTTAAGACTTGTGGACTTCAACTCCCAGAATTCCTCAGCCAGCTTTGCTGGGAGTTGAAGTCCACAAGTCTTAAAGTTACCAAGGTTGGAGACCCCTACAATAGAAGGTACAAGGCAGGCAGGAAGGCAGGCAGGCAGATAGAGCTGCTCACCAATGAGCTTGATTGCAGGCAGGGTGATTTAGTTGCTTGCTGATGCAATGGATTTCAGGTATTACAGCAAGCGAAGCAAGGGAGGCGTTGCGACCAGTAGCTAAGGTAAGCAAGCTGGAGACTGGGGGGGGGAGGGATTTTTGCTACCAGTTAGCAGGCAACTCAGCTGGGATCATCAGAGCTTGGATCGTCAGAGCCGAGGAAAAAAAAGGCTCTGATGATCGTGCAGCTCAGCTGGGCATGGGGGGCGGGGGCAGGGATTTTTGCTACTGGTTCTCTGAACTGCCCGCTGCCATCGCTACTTACTCGCCTGAGCCAGTCCGAACCGGGAGCATTTCACCCCCGGGTCAAAGTGACTTTCTACTAGGTCCCCAAACTTTAATACTCCAGGACCTTGAAAGGGTTGGATGGCCAATCAGAAGCTTCATTGTGCTTGCACTTCGAGATCCAGGTCAGAGAACTGGCTGTGGAGATTCTGAACTAGATGCCACCCCTTCTCATCTGTTAAGTGGAATGCCTGTATTAATCAAGGCAACATTAGTGTTGTAACTTTTTATATATTGCATTCTTTCAATTTTGTATTGCTATTTAGAAAAATAAAACTTGAGCAGCGTGGTGGCCTAGAGATGAAGACCCTCGCCTTACACTCAGGAGGCTGAGAGTTCAATCCTAGGCAGCAACAGCTGTTTCTCTATCAGAGCAGAAAGAGAATGTGTCTGCTATGAACTCCGCATAGGTGTCAGGAAGGGCATCCAGCCAATTAGTGCTCAGCTTCAGTCATCCTACCTTCATTCTGATAAAAGCGATTACAGAGTTGTAAAAAAAAAATACCCCCCCCCCATATTTTTCAGAGTATAAGATGCACCTTTCCCGCCCCCCCTAAAAGAGGGTGAAAATTTGGGTGCATTTTATACACCGAATGTAGCCCCACCCAGCCTCTGAAAGGGAGGTTTCAGAGGCTGAAAAAAGCCTCTGAAACAGAGGTTCCAGAGACTGAAAAAAAAAGCAGGGCACAGAGCTCACAACAAATGAACCTATTGCTAAAGTTCACCTCTGGAAACAGCTGATTGGGGGTATTCCAGGAAGCCATTCACCCGCCAATCAGCTTTTTTCTTATGTTCCTCCCCAAAATCTAAGGTGCATTTTATACTCTGGTGCATTTTATAATCCGAAAAATACGGTATGTATGTATGTGTGTGTGTGTGTGTGTGTGTGTGTGTGTGTGTATGTTTTCATAGATTTTCATGGATAGAGGTATGCAAGTTCGGGTCTTTTCCTGTGTAAGGTTGATAGTATCTTGGTGACGTTTCGATGAGGTCCCACTCATCATCTTCAGGCTGGTGTCTTCGGCTTCATGCTTGTGCGAGGAAAGCGTGATTGGAGCTGCCGTCTCTCTATAAATACTGGTGGGGAGGTGTGAAGTGCTGGCTTTGTTGCTGTGAGCGGGTTGGTTGCCTGTGTTGTTACATCTTGATGAGTTGATGTTTGCAGATTAGTCAGCTATTTCATAACATCCTGTGTGGGTGAGGTCCTTGATGTGTGTCCATACCTCCTGCCTAACGGACATCTGGAAACTAGCCCTAGTCAACAGAAGAGTCCCAGCCATGAAGATTAACACCGGACCCAAGATAACAAATGACACCACCACCGATCATCCTTACCAGATTCAAACCCAAACCCATCCCATAGACGAAATACAACCACCATCCAGAAGCCAGACCACAGCAGCATCACCAGTTGCTGCACCCCCTGACAAACGCCATGAACACATGGCAAGACTAAACTCGGAGCCGAACCAAAGCCCGGGATGTGGCATCACAGTCATCTGCTCAGGATATCACAACAATAGAACTCAGGATGTTAACACACAGCCTATTACCCAGGTCGTTAAAACACAAAAGACTAATGGGCACACATCAAGGACCTCATCCACACAGGATGTTACGAAACAGCTGACTAATCTGCAAACATCAACTCATCAAGATATAACAACACAACCCGCTCACAGCAACAAAGCCAGCACCCCACACCTCCCCACCAGTATTTATAGAGAGACGGCAGCTCCAATCACGCTTTCCTCGCACAAGCACGAAGCCGAAGACACCAGCCTGAAGATGATGAGTGGGACCTCGTCGAAATGTCAAGAGCCTTGGTGGCACAGCAGACTAAAGCACTGTTAAGTAACACCAGCTGCAAGTTCAAATCTCACCAGGCTCAAGGTTGACTCAGCCTTCCATCCTTTCAAGGTAGGTAAAATGAGGACCCGGTTTGTGGGGGCAATAAGCTGACTTTGTATAAAAAAGAATACCGCTTGGGGGGGCTGAAAGTCCTACTAAGCAGCTATATACAAAAGTATGAAGGCTATTGCTTAACACATTGTAAGCTGCCCTGAGTCTCCGGAAAAGGGCGGCATATAAATCGAACCAATAAAATAAACAATAAATAAATAAACATCACCAAGATACTCTCAATCTTACACGGGAAAAGACCCAAATACACCAAAGACCTACATACAAACACCCGCGAAAACCTGAGAAAACATATATATATATATATATATATATATATATATATATATATATATATATATATATATATATATGTGTGTGTGTGTGTGTGTGTGTGTGTGTGTGTGTGTGTGTGTGTGTGTCCCCAGAAACTAGTGAATTGTGATTTCACTGAACTAGGGCTGCATAATATCTTGGTTTACATAGGTAGAACCTGGCTAAAGAGAAATACATACACATACATACATACATACATACATACATACATACATACATAGTTAAAATTCATATGCATTGTCATTTTCAACTTTTTCTGCCATACAAATTTTTGTTATGAACATTTCCCTAATATCCATAGCTTTTTAATCTTCCCTCTCACATGTGCACTTTTTTTTTTAAAAAAATGAACATAAATCCAGCTGGTGGTAGTTGATAACTAAGGTTGCCTGAAGCAGAAATGGACACAGGTGGCAATGAAATGGACATCATATAGACCAGGGATTTTGCTAACCCTTATATCCTTCTCCCCTCTTCCATCTGCATTGAGGCCATGCTGCTCTGTTAACTGGAGCTTAAGCGCTAATAGACGTCCAAAAATAGTTCCTATTTAATCCTAACATAAAATTTGTATTCTGGTATGAAAAAACCCAATTGCTGGAAGGCAAAGCTGATGATTTGACCTTTTGATGAAAAAAAAAAAAAGGGCAAGAGAATAAAAAAGAGTTTGGTTCTCTTGCTTACCTACTATTATGGAGAAAAATATTGTTATGGAGAATAGTTTTCTAAAGAATGTATTAGTGGGATTAAATGCTAGCGGAAGCTGTTCTTTGATTCATTACAGTCTTTTTTCTATGGATTTGCTTTTCTCATGTACCGGTTCTTAATATTACTTTTATAATAAAAGCGTGGAATTAAGCAGAAAAAGCTCACTTCTATGAATTAAATCGGGAGATATCCTAGGGAGGAAAATCTCTCTTTTTACAGGAGAAGTTGCCATCCTGAAAAGAGGTTAAGACTGTTATAGTTGAGGTTTTATCAATGAGCTAGTAGAGAGGGGAAGAAGCTGTGGATAAATAAATGAGTATTGGAAGAGATCTTGGAGATCTTCTAGTCCAACCCAACTGCTCAGATAGGAAACCCTATTCCATTTCAGACAAATGGTTATCCAATCTCTTCTTTAAAAAATCCAGTGTTGGAGCATTCACAACTTCTGGAGGCAAGTGGTTCCACTGATTAATTGTTCTAACTGTCACAAAATTTTTCCTTAGTTCTAAGATGCTTCTCTTCTTGATTAGTTTCTACTCATTGCATCTTGTCCTGCCCTCAGGTGTTGTTGTGGCTCCATTGCCTGAGCCTGGGCTATCGACAGATGCAGACTCTGAGAGTGAGGGAGAGGAGTTGGCAAGGCCTCCCTCTCCAGGACCCTCCTCTCTGGCAATGCCTCCGGAGGACACCGAAGGCCAAGAGATAGGCCCAGAGCCAAGCACGTCCCCGCAGCCACAGGTGAATAGCGACAAAGGAGATAAGTGCTGGCTGGATCCTCGACAGTGGCGTAGGGAGAAGCGTGCGCAGCAGAGGGGAAGGCGTGCTAGAGATTAGCTGAGTCACTGGACCACACCCCACAGGGTATAAATGTGGGTGTGGTGGCCGGTTCAGTTTGTGATGAGCAAAAACTAGAAATAATCCATGATCTCTGCGTTACTGGACTTCTGCCTGCCTTGTCGGACTGCATTTGGACTAATCCTTGTATTGCTGAAACTTTGCCTGCTTTATCGGAATGCTTGCAGTTTAATCTTTGTTTTGTGTGAGTAAAGTCTGAATTGGCAGCTAGCCACTGGGTTGCTGCCAGCTTTATCTTCAAAGACTTTGTTGTGTGGCTTATTAACTCTGGGCCATCTGTGGGGGTGCGTGTGTGGGACAGGGACAGAACAGGTGCTTTGGAGAATAGCTTGATTCCCTCTTCTTTGTGACAGGCCCTGAGATATTGGAACACTGCTACCATATCACCCCTAGTCCTTCTTTTCATTAAACTAGACATATCCAGTTACAGCAACTGTTCATTATATGTTTTAGCCTCCAGTCCCCTAATCATCTTTGTTGCTCTTCTCTGCAGTCTTTCTAGAATCTCAACAACTTTTTACATTGTGGTGACCAAAACTGAATGCAATATTCCAAATGTGGCCTTACCAAAGCATTATAAAGTGGTATTAACACTTCACGTGATCTTGATTCTAGCCCTCTGTTTATGCAGCCCAGAACTGTGTTGGCTTTTTTGGCAGCTGCTGGCTCATATCTAAATGATTGTCCACTAGGACTCCAAGATCCCTCTGTTGAGCGAGGTACCACATATACTGTTCATGTGCATTTTGTTTTCTTGCCTAACCTTACTTTTTTCACCATTGAATTTCTTTTTGTTAGATAGAGTCCAATGTTCAAGTCTGTCAAGATCCTTCTGTATCTTAAGCCTATCTTCTGGAGCGTTGGCTACTCCTGCCAGCTTGGTGTTGTCTGCAAATTTGATGAGTTCCCCATCTATCCCATCATTCAAATCATTGATGAAGATGTTGAAACGTACTGGACCCAAAATAGAGCCTCTGGTATCCCACTTCATACTTCCTGTTTGACCTAGGCTTCCTGATATACAGTAGTAAAAAGCACACAATTAGTCCCAACCCCCCCTTTTTATTTTAACGGCTGTGAATTCCTTTCATTCACAGCATGTGCTGAATCACCAAGAGTTTATAACTAGTCCAACAGAAGTCTGCCACAGTCCTTTGGATAAAGCTGGTAAGCACCCACCTTTATCTTCTTTGACACACTGCCAAAGACCTAATTGGCAATTATCTTGGCAAGGCCACACGGAAACACAGAGTCAAAAACAGAGCTTCAAAGTACCAACTGACACCATCCACAACGTTGCTTCCTGCAAAGGCCCACATGCCTTTGCTCTTCCTTTATGTCTTATGGGAGGGGCCAATCATCTCCAAGCCTTATTCCTGAGTCGTCCCTTTTGTTTTAACTGTTCTTGCCTTCTGGCAGCTCTGTGCATGCGTGCACTAGGAACAGGTTCCCCCGTTCCTCTGCCTCGCTGATGTCCGACTCTGGAGGCTCTGGAGTCCGCACCTAACTCCCAGATGGCCCTGGCCCCATCTCTGCCTCTGACGCAGAGCCCTTGTCCAAGCCTTCCCCAGACTCCAGGACTGGCCCATGTTCCTCCTCAACCTCCTCACTGTCCGACTGCTGCCAGCTCCGCAGGCTGCTGTCCGACTACAACACTTCCCTCCATGTAGATGCTATTCCGTTGAGGACTATATGTTGAGTGTAGTCCTCAATGGAAGTGCAATTTACAAAAGTATCTGCTCTTTGAGTACTGCTTCTTTCAGGAATGTGCTCATTTGAGGGCTGGGAAAGAACGATTTAAAGGTATAAACATTTTAATACCTACAATTTTTCAATGACACTTTTATTTTGGGAGCTGCTCAAAGCCATTTACAGTCATGCACTGCAAATAAAAAAGACAGCAATCTTACTTTTTAATGATTGCTATAACAGCAGCAGCAAATTTTAATATTTATTTATCAAATTTGTATAGTCACCTATCTCACCATAGGTGACACGATCACAAATTGCTGGCTGTGAGTGGGACTTGTGGATTTTCAGGATTTAATAGAAACTCAGTGCAAAAGATCATCTCCCCTCATCTTCCTTCCCCTCACCTTATGAATGATAAAAGCAAGCACTTATTTATTCATTCATTGATTTGATTTGTTTCCTGCTTTTATTACTTTATAAGTAATTCAAAGTGGAGAACATACACAATACACTTTCATCTCCTATTTTCACCACAATAACAATCCTGTGAAGGTGGATTGGAATGAGGGAGAGTGACTGGCTCAAAGTCACCCAACCATCTTTCTTTCGTTCAGCATTTACTTTCAGATTCCCAGTGGCACAGATAGATGTTAATAACAAGCAAAAATTTGCATTCATTCATTCATTCAATCACTCACTCACTCAATCAATCAATCAATCACAACTTTCCAGAGCCGCAGGAGACAATATTCTGAGTAATAAGCATTGATAGTCTCAAACAGAGTGGCCTATCATTATTTCAGCTTTAACACTTCTATATAAGCAGCAGCAGCAAATAATAATAATAATAAAAAAAATAGAAAAAGAAAGTAGGACATGAGTTGATCTCTATTTTGCATCATGAGGGAAAGAATTTGGTGGAGGAGAAAAATATATTCAACATAGAGTGGATTGGCTTAGAAGTTATTTCAACCTTGCTTTATTTAGGATTTCCTTTCTGCTGGATCCCAGTCTTGTTGTTTTCTTAGATGTTTTTCTCTTCATGTTCCTTTTTGTTTCTCCTTTAGAATTTTGCACCATCAACTGCTTGAAATAGTGTGCAAAGTGCCAGGATACCAGCAAATCTTAATTCTAATTGCTAACAAAAATTTAAAAAATCAATAAAAGGAAAATAACAAATTCAACAAAACCAGAAAAAGTATTCAAATGTATTGATGATATGGGCATATATTATTTTGGTTTAATGTCTGTGGAATTATTAATATAGTTGTGAAATGAGTTAAATGAACTAAAGATATGACTGTGATATTGAATTAGATAGCTCAGATTTGGAACTTATCAGCTTGTGTGAAGAATTATGGATTTCTAAGCATAGAGTATAACAAAAAACGATTATTCTTTTATAGTGGAAATTTAGCGTTACAGATTTATGATATTGGATTGATGATACATGTTTGGTCTGTGCTTAGGAATTTTTTAAATATATAAATGTAATAGAAAGGCTGACTAATATAATTCCATATGATCCAGGTTTAATGCTGTGTTAAAAATTGCTTTGCTTTTCATATATCTATAATATAATAATATGTACTTCCTCTTTTCAAATACTCCCCTCCCCATTTTTACTCTTCTTGTATCTTTTTTTTCCCTTTTCTGCTATACAAAAGCAATGAAGTACATCTTAAAAAGGGTTACAGGGTTTATAATGTAACTTTTTGTTTAGATAAATTTTCAGTGGTACCCCGATATGCAGAAATAGGCAAACTTGGGGATCTGAGGGAATTTTGAGCAAATGTGAATGGGCATCTGAAATGATTCTTGTGCACATGTGTTTTGTTAGGGTTAGCTATAAAATAGCTGCCATGACAGATATAGCTTTTCTCAAAACTTCAGTTGAAAGACAGACGGATGAAGCTACAAATTGCCAATTACAATACCTGGTAGAAGCCAAGGCAGGTCTTTCTAATAATTTTACCACTGTATACTTTAATCCGCCCTGAATCTTTGGAGAGGGGCGGCATACAAATTGAATTACTAAATTAATAAATAAAGAGATGGGAATATGTCTCTTTCAAGTTCTCAGCCAATCAGCTCACTTATTTTTGGCAAAAGCACAGCACCAAAAAGCAAGTAACAGAATAACAGTTTTGGAAGTTCTTTTAGTCCAACCTTCTGATCAACGAGGAGATCCTATACCATTTCAGAGAAATGGCTGTCCAATCTCAGCTTAGGTAAAGGTAAAGGTTCCGCTCGCACATGCTAGTTGTTCCTGACTCTAGGGGGCGGTGCTAATCTCCATTTCAAAGCCAAAGAGCCAGCGCTGTTCAAAGACGTCTCCGTGGTCATGTGGCTGGCATGACTAAATGCCAAAGGTGCATGGAACACTGTTACCTTCCCACCAAAAGTGGTCCCTATTTTTCTACTTGCATTTTTTACGTGCTTTCGAACTGCTAGGTTGGCAGAAGCTGGGACAAGTAATGGGAGCTCACCCCGTTACGCAGCACTAGGGATTCGAACAGCTGAACTGCCGACCTTTCGATCAATAAGCTCAGTGTCTTAGCCACTGAGCCACCATGTCCCAATAATCTCATTTTAAAAACCCACAATTTCTGGAGACATGTCACTCCACTGGTTATTTTTTTCTCACTGCTGGGAAATTTCTCCTTAGTTCTAGGTTGGTTCTCTCCTTGATTAGTTTCCATCCATTGTTTCTTCTCCATCCTTCAAGTGCTTTAGAAAATAGCTTGAACCCCCCACCCCCTTCTCCAAAGTAGTTGGATTCACCTCTTCCAGCAATCTCAGATTGAACAAACTGAAATTCCATTCACTTGGATAAAAGCCTCCTTCATTTATCTCAAAAGACTATATGGAGTCCAGGTTGGAGTGGATACGTGCCTTTTAGTTGCCAAGGATTTTGTAAACCTGTCACAGCAGGTTTCATATTATTCTTCCTCACTGCACCTTAGGATACCATTATATCTAAAGGATATTTCATTCGATATTTTCCTTCTACAAACAAGAATCTGGAGGCATTTATATTTACAGAAAATTCTTTCAGTGGGAAGGTAGTTACAAGCACCCATGACAGATATTTCTGTAATACTGACCGCTGGAATAAGTACTTTTGCTATGATAGCACAGCTGCGAGGCATGTATCTAGGATGTATGTCTGTGATGCTGGTAGTCAACATACAGCCACAGTCATTATTTGACTGAATCTAGTAAACTGTATCAAGTTGGCTTGTTCATTCAACCAAAGAGATCAGAGATACTTCAAATTTAATTTTTTTGTGTGGGCTATCCAAATTATGGCATATCATTTCACATTCACGAATAAAACAATTTCACAATGTAATTTTTTTTTACTTGACTGATTTCAGTTTTAAGGGAAAACATTGTCCCTTTTTTAGAGAAATAACTTTTCTTCTGGCCCAAAGGTGCTTTTTCAAAAGGCAAATGGACTTTGTTTTTCCTTGAAGACATTTCGCTTCTCATCCAAGAAGCTTCTTCAGTTCTGACTGGAGAACTGAACTGAACAGAACTGAAGAAAACCATAACCTGGATGATTGAGAACCTCCAAAGACACTCTTCTTCTGGTGTTGGAAAAATCACATGTGAGGAACAGATACAAAAGAGACAGGGGAAAACTTCAATTAGTTGTATTTCTCATCTAACCAACTCTACTTTCTTCATCCATATCCTAAGTTACTATTGGTTGGGGTAAGCAATAGAAGGAGAACCAGGGGTGAAATGCTCCTGGTTCAGACCAGATCGCCCGATCTGGTAGCAATGGAGGCGGGTGGTTCGGAGAACTGGTAGCAAAAATTCCCGCCCCCCCCCCCATGCCCAGCTGAGCCACACAATCATCAGAGGCTTTTTTTTTTTTTACTTTTAAAAGCATTTTTTCTACAACTTCGGCCGAAAAATTGCTTTTAAAAGTAAAAAAAAAAAAAGCCTTTGATGATCACGCGGCTCGTCAAAGGCATTTAAAAGAAAAAAAGGGTTTTTTTTCTTTTAAATGCTCTGACGATCCAAGCTGAGTTCCCTGATCAGGGAACTCAGCTTGGATCGTCAGAGCCTTTTGAAAACATTTTTTTACAACCTCTTAGCCGAAGAGGTTGTAGAAAAAATGGTTTTAAAAGTAAAAAAAAAAAAAAAAAAAAAAAAAAAAAAAGGCCACGCCCACATTCCCCCACCACCACCAAGCCACGCCCACAGAACCGGTAGTTACAAATTTTAGATTTCACCCTGAGGAGAACAAATTAGTTATAAGAGATGGGGGAAAGCAACTTTCATTTGAAGAGAGAAATATTTTTTCATCATCTGATCTTAAAAATAGAAAACAGTATCACATATATTTACAGGCAAGGGAAAAAAATAAATACGTAATTTTGGTTTTCTCTTTTCCTTCTCTTCCATTCAAATAGGAAGACTAGCAACTGAATGTAAGTGATATGTCTTAATTGTCTTTGTGATGCAATTGGGCTTTGTAAAAGACCCCAAAAATTTATAAATTCAGCCCAGTACATTCATCCAACCAACACCTCCTACTTCCCACTGACCAATTTTTTGGAAATACTAATATTAAAATACCCATGACAGAACATGAAGGCACTGTACTACAAAGAGCCTTGTAGTACAGTGGTTTAAAGCACCCTGTTATTAAGACCAGCTGCCTGCAAGTACTGCAGGTTCAAATCTCGCCAAGGCTCAAGGTTGACTCAGCTTTCCATCCTTTCTAAGGAAGGTAAATTGAGGACCCAGTTTGTGGGGGCAATAAGGTGACTTTGTATAAATATACAAAAGAATGAAGGCTATTGCTTAGCACATTGTAAGCCGCCCTGAGTCTCCGGAGAAGGGCGGCATATAAATCAAATTAAAAATAAAAAAATAAATAAAAAATAAAAAAATAATAATTGGCATATTATTCCTGAAAGAGGATATTCCATTTTACAATATAATGGCAGGCAAACACCAGTTTTACACAGGAGCAAGATTATACTAAGATTTTGCCTTTTGCCTCAATCAAATGTATTTGAAGAAAAGCCTCTCCTGTTCATCATAAAAGTTGGACAGGTTGATTAAGTAACAACAAAGGCATGTAATGTCTGGAATAATGGTGACAAAGATGACATTAAAAGAAAGCAAGAGGAGGAAGAACAAAAGAGTTAATACCATCAAAAGAACCCAAACAAGTTCACAAACAGCTTGAAACATCGTCGAAAATGTAAGGAGGTCTTGAACTATGAACAAATGCAGCAGAAACTTGAAGTGAGTAGTTTCGATTCAGCTGTAATTTTCAATTAAGGTAATCTTGCTTGAGCCTCAAGGATGGCAAAGTAAATAAATCTCAACTAAGTAAAACTGTTGTTGGCTGTAATATTATGCAACAATCTGTTTCATACAAGCTAATTAAAAGAAGCCTAAAATGAATATGATTTGCAAATTCATATACCAAAGTTCAATACAAATCTTCATTACGTTTGAGAGTTAATTAAAAACTTAGTTAGATACAAAGATATCTCAGTTTTCTATCGTGCAGGCACATCTTGTAAAATGTTATTTCACACACAAAACAGATGAGTAGGCTCACATTTATAAACACACCAGAGTATTAAAAGATTTCAACTTTGTGTTCAGCTTTAATGCAATATTTAATAGCCTACATCTTGAAATAGATTCAGAATATATACAATTATTAAAATACTTCCATTTGGGGGACTGATAAAAGAAAAAAACAAGGAATGGAGAATGTAGTTTATGGGGGAGTTTACAATGAATCATTCTATCTGAGATAACAAAAAACTGGAAAATATTGTCAGGATATTGCTACAATATCCTGGTTGCTGGTTTGGTTGCAACCGGCAACCAAAGCTAGTTGTCGAGCCCTATCCTCCCGCTGGGCGCCGAACCGCTCGACAACTCACCTGGCTCTGCTCGCCCGCGCGGCAACATGGGCGTGGGATAGCATGGGGCTGCGCCCGCCCCTCCAACACTTCCTAGTTTCGGCCGGGACACGGACAAGATTAAACCAGCATTACATTCCAACGTTGTTCTTGGTGGTTTGTCCTTGTTGCGCCTGAGGATTCTGAGACTAGTATCTAAGATTATTTAGATAGGGTTCAGAAATAATGCTTATTTATAATGTCATTGTTTGCTTTTGGCTTACACCCATATCTCATGGCATAACATTATGTGTGAATGAGATTATTAATGCATGTTTTGTTCAATGGTCTATGGCTAAAAGATACAGAATAGAATAATCTCACAGCATTTGAGTACAGTTTTATTCCATGGATACAAATGAATAGGACATGATCAATTGACTATTAGCTAGTATGTACTGTGTACCTACTTTCCAGGAAAACAGTTTTAGTAATTTTAAAGTTTTTAACTAGCAGCACCTAGCACCCAGTATTAGGATAGAAGACTATGCCAGTATCCCTCACCTATAGACTAGACCAGGGGTGTCAAACTTGATTTCATCATTGAGGGCCATATCAAGGTTGTGTTTGACCTTGGGGGGGGGATGGAGTGGGTGTGGCCAGGATGGGCGTGGCCATTGACATCACTGTTGGGGGCGCCTGTGGAGGAACGAGTGCTCTGCCAGAAAAAATGGGCTTCCAAGCTCTGTTTTCAGCTGCGACAGCTTCCTGCAACTCCCTGCCACCGAAAATGGAGCTCTATGGGCCAGTCCTTCACTGTTTCCAGGGTGGCCCCATGGGCCAGATCTAAGCATCCCATGGGCCAAATCCGGCCCTCGGACACCCGTGGGCTAGACTGGGAAATTTTAAAAAGTCATAAAGAGCAAATCACTCTATGTCATTGCCAGAAAACTATGAGGACATGACATAAAATGACAAAGCTTGATGTGAGGAAGACTTTACTCCAGGGGTGTCAAACTAGCGGCCATGGGCAGAATGCATCATGCACAGGCCATACCCACCCCAGCTCTGCAAAATGTCATAAAATGTCACGTGATGGCAACATGACGCCGTGAATTTGACACCCGTGCTTTACTCTGTTATGCATCTGGGCCTGATCTTGAAATGTTAGGGACACCACCAGGAAGTCTTAGAGCTGAGGATAGATTGAGGAGTGAAACAAAACCCCTTGAAGAAATCCATGCCAAACCACTGCTCTATTCTAGCTAGCTCAGTCCATATGGTCACTAGGGTCAAGAGAGACTTAACTGAAGAAGAAAGTAGTGTGATCATTGGCAAGCCAGCAAGGAAAACTGACATTTGAAACTTTACAAAGACTTGCTTGAGGAGGCTGAAGTCCCCCCAACCTTGGGTGGATGGACTAGGGCAGGGGTCAGCAACCTTAAACATTCAAAGAGCCACAAGGGTCCTAACCGGAAGCCCCTTGTTCAATTCTGGAGCCGGCCGGAAGTCTGGTTCCTCCACCATAAAGTCTCCTTTTAGTGCTGCAGCGTTTTTCCTCTACCTGTCCTAACCAAAAGCCCTATCAATTGTGGAGCTGACCAGTGACAGGGAGCCACAGCAGAGGGATGAAACCCAGAGCTGTGGGTTGCTGATCCCTGGACTAGTGTCTCATCGACTTTCTCAGTAGGAATAGAAGGAGGGGGATAGATGACCATGGAGGTCCACCATTGGAACTTTCTTATCTGGAAAACTGAAAATGTCATCCACACATATTTACCTGGTGATCAGGGTTCTTTAGAGGGTAAAAAGATGTAAGCTAGAGATAAGTTGTGGATTTCAAAGTATTTTCCTCCCATCAAGGAATTTCCAACAAGATTAGTGTGGGTGGGGAATGATGCTGTGCCAATCTGGTAACTACTATATTTATATATTTATCAAGTTTGCATTCTGTCTCAGCCATCAGACTAACTCTAGGTGGCTTGCAAATTGATAAGTACTACTTTACCAAGCTCAGAGAACATCAAGGACTCCACAGTTAAATGCTGAGCTACAGATATTCTCTTCTATTGGAACTTCAAAATGCTTGAAGCTGCATTAGTCAGCATGGAACAAAGCCAGTGGTGAAATCTAAAATTTATTACTACTGGTTCTATGGGTGTGGCTTGGTGGTGGTGGGGTAATGTGACTGGGTGGGCATGACCAATTTTTTTTTACTTTTAAAACCATTTTTTCTACAACCCCCCCCCTTTTTTTCTTTTAATGCCTCTGATGATCCAAGCTGAATTTTTAAAAAAGCCTCTGTTGATCAGGCAACTCAGCTTGAATCTTCAGAGGCATTTAAAAGAAAAAAAAGGTTTTTTTTCTTTTAAAAGCCTTTGACGATCCTAGCTGAGCTGCGCGATCATCAGAGGCTTTTTTTTTTTACTTTTAAAAGCATTTTTTGGCCGAAGAGGTTGTAGAAAAAATGTTTTTAAAAGTAAAAAAAAAAAGCCTCTAATGATTGTGCAGCTCAGCTGGGCATATGGGGGGGGGGCAGGGATTTTTGCTACCGGTTCTCCGAACCACCCACCTCCATTGCTACCAGATTGGGCGATCCGGTCCAAACCGGGAGCATTTCACTCCTGAACAAAGCCCTAAGTCTACCTCATTCTCTGCCTACCAAATCCCTAACCACTTCCTAATTTCTAACCTAGCTTCTCTCCTCCTCTCCTCGACACATCCTTGGAAAAGATGGGGTTCACTGGAATTCTGATGGAGGCTGGCAAGGGTGATTAACAAGGTCAGTTGCTCTTGTAAAGGACCACCACCCAATTAGCAGAAGTTGGCAACAATCTATATTAGTTAAGTAAGACCAAAGGGCAGGATGGCCTAATGACACTCCAGAAAGACACACACACACAGAAAATGCACTTGCAACTTTGGCACTCTACCCTTATTTTTGCAGTAGTAAAAATTTTGGCTGGTATGTGTAAGCTTTTTAACTTAGCATCCATTGCTCTCATTGTTAAGTAATGTGAAACTGCTCCACTTGTTAGGAATTCTATAGTTAGATTAACCCTGAACCCCTATTTGGAATGTTGAGACCTGAATTAAATTTTCAGATGTATTGAAAGAAACCAACATGTAGGTGTAATTTTCATTAGTGTAAGAGGGAGTAAAGTGAGTACTTCTGACTGGCCACATTAAAGAAGGTGAGAGCTAGAAAAGTGAATGAAGCCTAAAGTGTTATTAGCTTTGCCACCGCAAAAGTGCTCGGATAGACAGAGTTTAATGTGATGATAAATCTCATTGGCTGGTAGGTCATGTCAAAGTCAGACAGCCAATTGCACCACTTAACCGATCAAAACTTTTCCATATAAAGAAATGAAGTTGCAACATATCACTTGCTAGAGGTAACACACCCAAAACATGAAGAATAGGATAGGATAGGATAGGATAGGATAGGATAGGATAGGATAGGACAGGACAGGACAGGACAGGACAGGACAGAACAGAACAGAACAGAACAGAACAGAATAGAATAACAGAATAGAATAGAATAGAATAACAGAGTTGGAAGGACCCTGGAGGTCTTCTAGTCCAAACCCCTGCTTAAGGCAGGAAACCCAATATCATTTGAGACAAATGGCTGTCCAATCTCTTCTTAAAAACTTCCAGTGTTGGAGCATTTACAACTTCTGGAGGCAAGTTGTTCCACTGATTAATTGTTCTAACTGTCAGGAATTTTCTCCTTAGTTCTAGGTTTCTTCTCTCCTTGATTAGTTTCCACCCATTGCTTCTTGTCCTACCCTCAGGTGGTTTGGAGAATAGCTTGACTCCCTCTACTTTGTGGCAGCTCCTGAGATATTGGAACACTGCTATCATGTCATCCCTAGTCCTTCTTTTCATCAAACTAGACATACCCAATTCCAGCAACTGTTCATATGTTTTATCCTCCAGTCCCCCAATCATCTTTGCTGTTCTTCTGTACACTCTTTCTAGAGTCTCAACATCTTTTTACATCATGGTGACCAAAACTGGATGCAGTATTCCAAGTGTGGCCTTACCAAGGCATTATAAAGTGGTACTAACACTTCCTGTGATCTTGATTCTATCTCTCTGTTTATGCAGCTTAGAACTGTGTTGGCTTTTTTGTCAGCTGCTGCACACTGCTGGCTCATATTTTAATGATTGTCCACTAGAACTCCAAGATCCCTCTCAGAGTTACTACTATTAAGCGAGGTACCACATATACTGTATCTGTGCATTTTGTTTTTCTTGCCTAAGTGTAGGACCTTACTTTTTTCACCATTGAATTTCATTTTGTTAGATAGCACCCAATGTTCAAGTCTGTCAAGATCACAGGTGGGCTTCAAAAATTTTAGAAAGGGGTTCTCTGCCCAGTTGCTGGGTGAGTGTGGCCATGGTGGGTGTGGCCTAATTGGCCTCTTGCATCACAGTGGGGGGGGCTTTTTTGCCCTTCCCGGGCGCCGGAGGCTTTTCTCGGGCCTCCGGGAGGCCAAAAATGGCTTCCCCAGGCTCTGGAGGCCCTCTGGAGGCCAGAAATGAGCCCATTTCCATCCTTCCCTAACTTCCAGTAGGCCCATTTTTCACCCTCACCGAGCTTTCGCATGTGCCCTGCATTACCTGCATCCAAAATGGGCCATGTGGGGACTCCCAGGAGGGGGTGGGGTGGGTGGAGTGAGCCAGAGTGGGATTTTGGGGTTCTCTGAACTGCACAGAAACTTAGCTAGAGGTTCTCCTGAACCCCTGTGAACCCACAGCAGCCCTCCCCTGGTCAAGATCCTTCTGTATCTTAAGCCTACCTTCTGGAGTGTTGGCTATTCCTGCTAGCTTGGGAAGCCCCTAAATTGATTAAGCACCACCAAAGCTTTTAATGTTGATTCACATCTGATTTGTCCTTTACAAAATGATTCCAGCTTCACTTCATGAATCTGCCTTAAAGTGAGGATATGTTGAAAATTCCCTGAATTCAATCACCAGGTAGAATATTTGCACAGCTCCATTTTGTATGTGTGTTTGTTTTTACCACATTCTACTCCCCCGCCCCCACTAGTGACATCTAATGATATTGAGGGGCAATGGGGAGCCTACTTAGAGTAGCAAGTTGAACTATCCAGCCATTTCCTACTGCTTAGAGAATCAGGAGAGCCATGTAATTTTATTTAGCAAATAAAATGCTCCTTTGTAGTTGTAATCCTTCACAAGTAAGAATACATTTCAATGATTACCTTGCCTCCATTTATGTTCCCAAGACTAAGTCTTTTCATTTTTCAACATCTTTTCTTGGTTTCATTACTCTACTTAAGCTAGATAGCGCCTGTAACCAAAGTTAAGCTGATTTAGATGAAAGCTATTTTTCTTAGGCCTGTTAAGTTCTACGTAGTAAACATCTCTTCATTTTCATCTGAATCGTGTAAAACAACACTGAACCCAACTGGTATTTCTATGATATCATAACCCTCATATCATCTAGTGCTATAGCAGTGGTGGGTTGCCCCTGGTTTGGACCGGTTTGCAAGAACCGGTAGTAAAATCGGCGGGTGGCTCCGCCCACTGACCTGGACGTCATCATAGGTGATCTGCATATGCACAGAAGTGCACGGGTGAGCATGATGCAAACTGGTAATAAAGGTAAGTAGAACCCACCTCTATGCTATAGGCCAGGGGTGGGAAAGCATGACCCTTTTATGACTTAGGGAATCAACTCCCAGAATTCTTGAGCTAGCAATGGGAGTTTTGGGAGGTGAAGTGCACAAATCATAAAACGGCCATGGTTCCCCACCCATACTATAGGGCCTTCCTTCCTTCCTTCCTTCCTTCCTTCCTTCCTTCCTTCCTTCCTTTCCTATAAATAAGTGGGGATTAATGGAGAAAAACTAATGAAAATTCAAAGGTGGAGCTCTTTGAGCTTAGTTGTTTTCTTGCAGAAAATTTCATTACTCAACTAGTTATGAAATCATTATTTCATCATCATTGCCTTTCTTCCTTCCCAGCCAGCGGTCATACAGTATTTCACTCAAAGAGAGAGAATGAGTTAAAATATATATGCTTGCATGAACATATTGTACTATAGCAAGAAGAATTTGCAAAAGGACATAAAACCAAACAAAACCGGATAACACAGCTCAAAATTCCCTTTTTCCTGCCTGCCAAAGTTTTCATCACTCACTCTCCAATCAGCTAGAGCAATGCAGCTCACGCAGCATCAGGTCACGAACTCTCCTCAAAATCCCCAAGAAAGCCACATGTCGCAAACATCAATGCTGCGTGCGAGTTTTCCTGCAGTTTAAGGTGTGTCATTTCAGCTATGACACGCAAGTGTTTCTTCTTCTCAGGAGGCAGTCGAGGGTCAACCAGAAGCTCCCCAATACAGCTCACAGATTAAAAATGGATGCCCACAACAGAGAGAAAGAAGGAGGGAGAAAGGGAAGATGGAAAAAGCAGGAGGAGGAAAAACAACATCTGGAAGAATTGAAGGATCACTCTGATAAATACTGATAAATAAAACCAAAGATTGCTTGTTCATTGTTTACTGCCTTTTCTTCCAGAAAGGATGCCACACAAAGGGATCATTTATCTAGAAAAAACAAAAAAGGGGGAAAAAGCATTTCATTGGGAATGTAATCAAGACAGTGTTAGTATCAGATCCTCGGTCTCCAGTGCAATCCATTATAAACACTCCTATTTTTTTCTTTTAAAAAATGATTTTAAAAATGCTTACCATTAGAATATGCCTGAGTTGTGCCCAGAGCAAATTAAAGCTACACCCACTGATTAGGAGAGGAGGAATAGCACCTTCCACTAACCCAGGTGTCAGCAACCTGTGGCTCTGGAGCTGCATGTGGCTCTTTCATCCCTCTGCTGCAGCTCCCTATTGCCAGTCAGCTCCACAATTGATAGGGCTTTCAGTTAGGATAGGTAGAGGAAATAGGATGCCGCGCTAGGAGGAGTCACTATGGTGGGGGGAGCCGGACTTCCGGTTGGCTCCAGAATTGAACAGAGAGCTTCCAGTTAGGGCCTTTGTGACTCTTTGAGTGTTTAAGGTTGCCGATCCCTGCACTAACCCTATCCATGCTAGAGATGATCCATGGCAGTGGTGATATTCAGCCAGTTCTATCCGGTTCAGGCGAACTGGTAGCGGTGGCTGCGGGAGGCTCCGCCCACCTGCCCGGACATAATCACATTCCATTTTTTATGCTCTGCGCATGCATGGAAGGCTCTGCACATGCACGGAGATGGCGAATGTGCTCACATTTGCGAACCGATAGCGAAGATAAGTGAATACCACCCCTGATCCATGGGCCATATCTTCTACTGGCTACCCATGAAGCATTAAAGGTAAATCTGGCCCTCTTTGAAATATTAAGCTATAAGCGTTTAAGACTATTTGACAGCCTGGGGATATCCTGGACTCTTCTTATTGCAAGAAAGAGTGCTTTGTTGACCTATTTGCTGGACTAGGTATCTTCAAGCTGGCTCCCTTGCAATGTGTTGGAGCTGCAACTCTCAGAATTCCAAGGAAGCCTGGAGGGAGGGTGTGTGAGATACCTTTTGTATGGTAGAGCAACATACACCAACTTGGGGGAAACACCAGACTTCAACTCCAGATTATTTTAATGGAAGCAATGTTGATTTGGGAATGATCAGAAATGAAGGCCACAGAGCCCTGATGGAGTCAGGTGGCACAAGTTGCATTCAGAGTTTAGGCTCATATCAGATAAACATGGTCTGAAATATGGTATGTACTACATATTGGGTGCAGTGGTGGGATTCAAATTTTTTTACTACTGGTTCTGTGGGCGTGGCTTGGTGGGCATGGCATGGCTTGGTGGGTGTGGCTTGGTGGGCATGGCATGGCTTGGTGGGTGTGGCTTGGTGGGCATGGCAGGGGAAGGATATTGTAGAATCGCCATTCCCTCTCCACTCCAGGGGAAGGTTACTGCAAAATCCCTATTTCCTCCCGTCAGCTGGGACTCGGGAGGCAGAGAATAGATGGGGGTTCTTCAAACTACTCAAAATTTCTGCTACTGGTTCTCCAGAACTGGTCAGAACCTGCTGAATATCACCTCTAATTGGGTGTGTTTGAATCCGTTGGAATCCTGGACAGAAAAATAAGGAGAAGGAGAAGCCTAGCCCCCACATTGTCAATTAAATAACAAATGATAGAGGCTGAGCTGGCATTTAGGAGCAACAGCTGAAAGCCAGGCCCTCTGAAGTTCTGCTGACTGGGTAGAGGGGCTGAGACTGGGATTGAGACTGTGCTGGAACACAAAACTGGTACAGGACATCAGCCTCACATTCTTTGAGAATGACCCACTTCCTTTCTTACACCCTATCTCCACATACCCGTCATCACTATAATACTTTGGTACACACACACACACACACGCACACGTCTCCTCAAAGGCAGCACCATCCCCCAATCTAGGCTGTCCAATTCTCTGATGGTGACCCTCTACTGTTCTCAGCATTATTCTAGATGGTTTATTTGTCGAGTACGTATTAGATAATATATATAAGTATAAGCATGAATTGAATACATAAAATGGATACAATTAAAGAGAACATTAGGACAGGGACAGTAGGCATGCTGATGCACTTATGCATGCCCCTACAGACCTCTTAGGAATGGGGTGAGGTCAACAGTAGACAGTCTTAGGTTAAAATTTGGGGGGTTTGGGGATGAAACCACAGAGTGAGGTAGTGCATTCCAGGCATTGACCACTCTGTTGCTGAAATCATATTTTCTGCAATCGAGTTTGGAGCGGTTCACTTTAAGTTC